>NW_026623271.1:1588525-1600448 GCF_030028575.1 Malurus melanocephalus | reverse complement strand
TTTTTCTGATTTCTGGATGATTGGCAGCTAGTGCAGAGCAGTAATTCCAAGAAAGCATCCAAGTATCTACTCATTCCAGACACTGTGCATGCACAGGTTTTCTCTGTATTTGATGTGCACTGTGATGCTTCTCCCTCATGAAASCTGTGCAACTCAAGCCTCATATACTCGTAAAACCACCAGGTTTGCAATGCAAGAATTTCAGTGAATGTGTGTTAATGAATTCATCTGTAAACAAGCTGTAAGTCTGCAGTGTCCAAAAGACAAACACATTGACACAAACATATAGAGATCCAGTATACCTTAAATACATTTGCTTCCACATTTGCCTTTGGAACTTCAGATGCTGACTGTGAGGCATCAGAGTACCTGTGTGCCTCTAAAATAGATTTTTTTTTTCTTAATTTGATAATCCCATTTAACTAAGTATGTAAGAGCCGRGTTAATATGAGAGGCTTAAGAGCTCCACCTAAGAGGCATTTTCAAACACGACATGGTCTTCATAGATGAGCTTTAGTATATCAGACGAAACAAGGTTTGGAATAGGAATCCAAGTCATTACAATTAAGTAGATCCAACAGAATTAGGGGATGGGCAGTTACTGTCTAGCTGGATGCAGTTACTGCATTGATGCTATTGCATAGGGGTTGCACTAATTTAAGCATTAACCATAATCTCATGTGTTTCTGACTGTGCCTATCAGTCATTCTGCTGGTCTATTAATGCTGGCAGATCTACTTTTGTATTATGTAATGTATTTATTTTATCCTGAAACATTTTTCCCAATAAAATAATTGGCTCAGAAAGCCTCAGAACTTCCTGCCAGCTGCACAGTGCACAAATTTCACAGCTATTCCTTTTGTCTTTTCCACCTTTTTTTTGTCCAATATGATAACCTGTATCTTGGCTTTCAACCAATGAAATTTTCTATTTCTCAATATTTTCCTTTAGAATTACAGGTTAAGCACTAGCAGTAATTTTTGGTATAATTATACATATAATTTGATCACAARCGATTTATTGAGAAACTCTAAATACCCCAAAGCTTCTTGAAACTAATCAGTTCTACTATTTTCCAAAGTTTTCAGTAGCCTATGGATAAATAAATGAAAAAATATATGGCATTTACATCCAATTTTTATTTCATCCATTTCTCAGAAATGTATAGATTAATTCTCTGTGTCTACATAAAATCTACCCCCCCAGGGAGGCTATGGACTCCCCATSCCTGTATGTGTTCAAGACTAGACTCGATGGCCTCTGACCAACCTGATTAATGTGTGCCCACCCGTGGTGGGAGGGKTGGAACCAGATGACATTTAGGGTCCCTTCCAACCCAAATCATTCTATGGTTCTACCCCCAATCATGGAAATTCGAATAAAGACAACACGTCTACACAGTCTACAGTAACGCACGAACTATGGGCATAACTGAGATTTGCTATCTGAACTTTATAGGCATGGACTCTAAAGTCTCAAATCAAAATTCAGCACAGTCAATGAGATGTCCACGTTAATTCAAAGTACTTGCCTTTAAACAGATTACTTGACTTGCATGTAATGGTGGCTGACACTCACAACTAGAACATGGAAAGGAATGGAATGGAATAAAATATTTCAGTTGGAAGGGAATTACAGTGGCCATCTAGTCCAACTGCCAGACCCAWTCAAGGCCGACTAAAAGTTAAAGTGTATCATTAAGAGCATTTTCCAAATGCCCCTTAAACACTGKCAGGCTTGGGAACTCACCACCTCTCTAGGAAGCCTGTTCCAATGTTTGCCCACCCTCTTGGTAAAAGAAGTGTTTCCTAATGTCTCTTTTTTTACTTCCTTGCATTGACTTCTCCAAATGCTTGTGTGGGGTAGCTTGCTTTGATTTCTAAGTTAGAGAATRGAATAAGACTTCCAGTTAGAAAAGGGTAAAAGCAGATAGAGACCATTTAGATAAATTAAATGTTCTAAATTTAGGCTGTCAGGCTGGTATAACCTGTAACCATTCTCTACTAGTACTCCATTAAGAAAGCATATGCTTCATTCAGTCTCTAAAAAAGGAATGTGTAAGTTAAATAAGAAAGAAACGGTCAAGTATACAAATGGAAAAAAGAGAAACTCCAAAACTCAGGAATTCAGAAAAAGTAGTTATTTGCCTTTTCCCAAGCAATAACAATAGTAATAGTGGTAATAATAATAACAACAATAACATTAATAAACTCCTCAGATTGCTGTATGGTAAGAGAGTGACAGATAACAGACATTAATTGAAATGTGAGAGGTTCAAGCTAAATTTAAGGGAAAACATTTTCATCATGCATCAACAAAGTTGTGGAACTGGTTGTCCAAAGAGCTTGTGAAGTCAATGCTCTTGAAGGTCTTCRAAATCCAACAGGATCAAAACTGATCTGAACTCATAGCTGACCCTGGTTTCAGCAGAGGGTTGGGCTAGGGACCTCCTGAGATCCCTCTCAAACTAAATTATCTTACATAAGAGATAATGTGGTTTTATGAGAAAGCAACCTATTAAAACCAACATKCCAGAAAAAAAACCCCAACAACAATAGAGAAACCTTGTGGTTTCCTTCCAATAAAGAAACCACAGTAGAGTCATGTAATTTTCACAGTGATAGAAAATGTGATACATGAGGTAAGATTGAAAGAAATAATGTCTTTAGGAATGAAAAGACTGAGAGAAGATATCAGTTCTCAAACATGTAAAAAGTACTGCGAAGTTACAAAGTGTTCTTCATGTCCATTGATATGGCAAGAAGTAAAAGCYTTAAACTGCAATTTGAAGATTTCAGTTATATTTTACAAAAAGCTTTTGAACTGTTAAGAATATTACACAGTAACTGACTGTGAAGAAATCTGAAGAATCAGCAAAACTACAAATTTTCAAGTCAGATTGAATAAATATCTGCCAGGAATTGATTAGATAGAGTGGATTCTGCTCTGAAGCAAGAGGATGAACAGGAAAACCCTTTCAGAGCTCTTTTTTCATCATGTCTAAAGAAGCATTGTCCTCATTACTGAATTGGCATGAAAAAATGACTAGTATCACCTCTCCAAGTTTTCTTATATTATGCCATGTATTCTTTATTCTGCTTGTTAAATCCCTCCTTCCCTCTTTCTCCCCATCCTCATTTACTGAGCATGATGCCACATGGTACGGAATACCCCGTTGTTCAGATAGGGTTGACTGTCCTGATCATGTCCCCTTTCTATCTTGTTGTGCACCCCCAGTCCATTTGCCAGTGGGGTGGGGTGAGTAGCAGAATAGATCTTGACTTTGTATAAGCCCTGCTTAGAAAATCAAAACTATCCTTGAATTTTCGACAATATTTTCAGCACAAATCCAACATCTAGCCCATAGCTGCTACTATGAAGAAAGTTACCCTATTCCAGCCAAAACCAGCACACCTGTCACACAGTGACACAGGTACACAGACACCAAGATTTGGTGCCCTTTATGCTAGGCTTGAAAATATGTTCCTGATCTGATTAATTTCACAGCATCATAGAATGGCCTGGGTTGGAAAGGACCTTAAAGATCATCTACAGCCAACCCCGGTTCCACAGTCAGGAATACTAATAATTATAGCTATCTATATTGTGTAGTAAACAATTCTGTTTAAGGTCTTTCAGTCTTATCATCATCATTATCATCATCATCATATTAAATTTAAATTCTTATCTACTTTATTCATATAAATATATTTGGTTTGCCATCCTTAATACTGTGGGACAGAGTTGTATAAAGGCTCAATTACATTTATTTTACATCTATTTTACTTCTGAAATAAACCATTGAAAGTCTGGGACTAGGACTGGATCCAGTTCCTCCCAGATTCCTTTCCAAGAAGGAGTTTAAAAAGCAAGAGGGCGCTTTCTGCACCTTGTGACTCAACAGGACAGGGGGGTCTCCCCAACAAACTTTGTCTGAAGTTCTCAATCTGTCCATGACACTCTTATAACAGTTAYATTTTATTAAATAACACAATTATATTGTTATCTGACTAAAAGCATTTTCTATGGAAGAAGCTTACCAGTGTGCAGCATTGTAATGTAAATGACTCAGCATAAACACCTGAGTAATTTGTCATTATTAATTCTTTTAAGAAAAATCAATCTATATCAGAATACTTAAAGAAGCATCCATAATTTTCCAAGTTTGAAATGACATATTTACATTCTCTTTAAAAAATATGATGGCACTTTTATACCTTTGTTACCTTCAGAGAGTTTACATTGTCAGTAACCCATTATCAGCAATCATTTATGCATGTTAAGTTGTGCAGTTCTGCTCTGGSTTTGCCAAACCAAAAGACTCAGTTCAGACGCATCTGTTTCCCAGTGACATCTATGATTGCTTTCTTTCATTTATTCAGAGAACCAGCTGTGTTGACTGATGGCTGAGAAATCAAGTTCAGTCACAGAATAATTCCATTGTTGTCAATTTAGTTGCAGCAAAGACCAATTTGACCCATGGAGCTCCACATATTGTAAAAGGTCATGCAGCCTGTCAGTAGTTCAGACAGGATTTAAATAGAGGATCCTCCCGAATCCCAATTCAAATGAGGCTCTTTTGACATCATCATAGTGTCTACACATTCAGACTGACATTTTGTCACTCAGAGCACTGCTTATCTGTTGCCATACCAAAAAGTGACTGTCATGGCTTCAGTCACATGCCCTCATTCTTTATTTCCATTTATTTATAACTCTCTCCTCTATTCAGTGCTAGCTGTTAAAACCAAAGCGGATTTCCTTTCCCTCTCCCTCCTGGGAGCTGTGGATGAAGTAGAGGTTTCAGACACATTTCAGGAGGACAGTAGCAGGATACTGAGYTCAGCCTGGGAATCCAGCAATTTCATTAGCGTCAGAGCAGCAGCTTGGCAGCTGAAAGCAGCTCCATGTGGCCCAGAGCATGCCTGCATGGAGTGCTGACAGTTACAATAATACTCCAATTATGAAAGACCCTCACTGAATGTACTGGTTTGGACAATGGGATTTATTGAAGCCTCTTCYAGTCCAGTATGTGTATGATGCTTGTATGATAAAGCTAAAAAAATATTTTATGGAGACAAGGAAAAGGATGGTCATTGATTCTGAATATCTACCAGCAATCACAAGGAAGCTCGGACTTATCTCATTGGTATACAACTTCTTTCTCATTTTTTTCCCTACAGTCACTTTATATTACTTTAAAAGTAATTATTTTTCTCATTTTCTCTTTTCATGATGTATTTTTAATTGTAATCTAAACCCTAAATTATTTTAAATTATCCAGAAGGTCTCTGTTACAGTACCATCATCATTATCTGAATTTAGTGCTGTTTCTTGTGAAATCATGCTCTGAGCCTTTCTGTCAAACTAACTGAACAATTTCAGTGATATATGAAAGAAGGAAAGAAAAATTAGGATGGATGGATGGACGGATGGATTAGGTGGATTAAGAAATCTTCCAGCTTTCTTAGTGAAGGTGGACAACTAAACTGCATCCCATCTCCCATGAAGAAACCTGAGTGTCCATTTGTCTTTTTTCCTGCAGCCTGGTTTTCATAGAAAGTAAATATTAGAAATATGTGCTTGGTGGGATATAAATGGCGTTCCACATCTGTTCTGGTCAGTCAAGGGACCAAGGCCTTGGAGCATGTCAATAGTATTCCTTACTATTGTTTAAGTGTTATAAATCCTTTCTTACACATAATAGGAAGAGCAGGGGTAATACTATATGCCTGAAGTAAGCCCAATATAGCCCAAAGTAATTAAGTTCCTGTAATTTTCTTTAACACCAGCATGTGGATATAGGAAGGAGACCCAAATTAGTTCTATGAGTATGGGAAAAGTAGGCAGAACACGGCAGCATGTTTTATTAGAGCACAACCAGTTGGCAGGGGGCAGGTGCACTGGYTGACCAGGCTGCTTGCACATGTGACTAACTGGACTAACCACAGCACTCACTATCTCTTGACGAAACAGATGCCATGGAAGGCAAGGGAAGAAATGGGCTTGGATTATTGCACTGAGAGGGTGAAACTACAGGCAGTAAATAAAAATGAAGAGGACACCAAGCTTGCTTAACTTCTTTCTCAAAAGGTCTATTTATATATGATTTTATGTTTCTGTGTGGTTTTATCTTTTCGCATGTGCTCTGAAAGTATATGATTAAATGGTGGTCCCAGTTCTTTCAAGTCCATCACAGTTTTATTCTACATTGTTGTCAGTGCTATTACACCAACTTCAAAATAAAAAATGAGACAGACAATGAATTCAAACAAGTTGTTCAAATCCTAGGATCTCCAAATAGACCTGTCACTTTTTAGCAGGAAATAAGCATCTATGAACCTCCTACACTGTCTGATTTTGAAGGTGTTATGTGCAAACATGAGAAGGAAGAGACAGTTTTAACACTTTGCAATTTTACAAACATCTCCTGTAAAGTATGTAGAATGGTTGAACTGACCTGTCACTACCATGATCAGCTCATCACTGTATTGGTGCACCTTCAAAAYCATCTGGAAATCAACCTATTTGGGACACTGCTGCTGAGAACTCAGGACTGTGCACCCTATGAACATCCCCTGCAGATGTACAGAGCACAGGACAGACCCAGCATGTACACCAWGAAGTCCCCAAGAGTGCATTCTTCTATACTCATACCATGCCTCCTTCCCTTCATACACATTTGCATCTTGACAGTCTCAGGACTTTGTAGCCAGTGCTAGTAGCCCTCTCGTTTTTCATACCAACAACTGTGTGCCAAACAAGGAAGTAGTGTCTTGACAGGAAGAATTTTCCCTCCACATTGCAGGAGACTCTGCTGAAGTGCAACRTTCACAACCATGAAGGCAGCCAGACCATCTTAAAGATCCACTGAGACCCAGCATCAGGGTGGTCAGATGATGTAWATCTGTCTCAGGCTAACCTCTGTGGTGAATAAAAGCACTGAGCTATACCAAATACTTCTTAGAGCCACTAAAAAAAAAACATTTAAAAATGAAGCCACACACATAAATGGCATGAGAATAAGGATCGTTACATATTCAGACAGTGACCTGGTCATATCAGAAATTAAAACTACAGGGCACGGTTAAGACCTTCACAATTGCCAACATTCACATTCAAGCCATGGCACTATGCATGAGAAACACTCCCTTAAACAAAGGATAATTCACAAATTCAATCCATTTTAGTATCTAAAAAGATACAGGGACAGTGTATTTAGACACAAAGAAACAGTTTATCATCTTGCCTGTAATGAAAAGAGCACAAYGTTCTATAATTTCTAAATCACAATTGGAAGTCAAGACATTCATATCAACCTGTGTTRGGAGCTATTCCTCATATTMTKTTTTTTTTTTCCTTTGTAAATCCAGAATAGGGTTTTTTTTCCTGTTTACTAAACATGTTACCCTCCCTTGTGCTCAATTACAAATTCAATTGCAAATGGGCAAGTTTTCTTTCTGAACAGTGCCACTCATAAAGGAATCTGGATCTGATGCTGCCTTTTAAACACTGTAACTGAACTTCCTAAGTAAATTTTAATGATAGCAAATTTGCAAAATGCTATGCAATAACAATACATTATCAGACACTGGCTGTAACAGCGTCACCTAACAGTAGTTCTTGCTCCCAATAACACTGCCAAGCTTTACCGATTTGGAAATAAATGTAAAAACTTTCATTTCCTCTGAGATAGAAGGTGAAATCTCAAAATCAGGTGCTGTCTAAGACTAGATGTGTTCTAGTAAACTACAACATATGGTGGACATCACTGTACTTTAATAAGCATTAAATCACTAGCAAGGTTACTACCCGAGTTCTGCTGAATAGCATTCTCCCAGATAGTGCCCAAGCATCTTCAGGGATTAGCATGGGCCTGGTAAGACTTTCAACAGCAATTCTGACACAGCCACCTGCTCTTCAGAGCTAGGAAGGTTTACCTGTATGAAAATACAGGCACTGGAGAGTTTAGTGTTGGGGCTGGGGCTGGCCCATCACTGGTGTAACAGAGAGCAAATTCTCTGTTAGAGTTGAGTTTGTTGTCTTCCCCAGTTTTGTTCCCTAAGTGTAAGTTAAAATATGCCAGCGAGKCATCAGAGAGTATTTCACATAAAACAAAACAAAATGCACTTATGAGCATAAACTGTAGCTCATAAGTTCCTTAACTACAGTCCCCAAAATTGTAAACCTCTTTATCATGTAAGAGATTTGGAWTTTTAATGGTAAATATAACATTTACAGTAGTTTAATTAAGTATTATATATCTATTATATATAGATTTTGTACATAAATCAACTTCATACCTTGATTAAACATTACTGTGAAGCATTATGTACATGTGTGTGTATATGTATGTATATATACATATATAGATATATATATGACCAGTTGTGTAATCTCTTTCACTGGGTAACTTAATATCCAACATGATTTGAAACTCTGTTTGCCTCAGCCTGCAACAGGTGCCAAATGACTTTGGCCTCTCAATTTCTCTCCTAAAGAGGGTGGATAYCATAAGGGCGGTTACTTCTGTGTGCTGTAATTAGAAAGGCAAGGTTGAGCTTTTTGGTTATATCCCAGTATGGGCCAATTTCGCCACAGAGGCTTTTACTAGCCTAGTAGAATTTCTTTTGRTGCTAAATTTCTATGCTACTAAAAATTCCAGTATTGCCAATATTGGAGTGATGAAATTTTTTTGCTAAGATAGTTTATTTCACTCAGATATGTGGCAAAAACTGTTCCAGCAAGTGTGAGGTTTTATTCTGCAATAAACTGCATCTGCACTATAACACTAAACATTGCCTAGTATGTAGCAAACCTCAGCCAAAAGGGATTTTGGACTTTGACTTGATATTCTAGGATGGAGTGATACATGGTACAACATTTGTACTTTACTGTCTAGGAGGATTTTCAATCAAGTTCARACAGTTCAGTTATAAAGCTATAAAAATTTAACTATAGGAATTTCTATTTTTTTCTTGCTTTAGATTCTGCTTCAGTTGCTGGCCAAGACAATGAGTATCTTGCTCTGACACAGCTTATGTCAGCCAACTAAATTAGACTTCATGAAAAAGATATTAACACTACGCTTGAGAGATCTAAACAAAATACTCATAAACTTCAGTTATGCAGAAGGTTAAACCTTTCATCAAGAGAAATTTTATAATCAAGTTAGTCAAGCTATCCTGCCCATGATTAATGCACTATCTCCAAGGGAAAGACACCACTGCAGATACAATTGATGAAACACTAACCGTGCGATTCTAATTAAGATACAGGTTGTTGCATTAAGCAAATGAAGCTAGTTTAAGGAACTTATTCTTCCAAGTAGTTAATGGAATGGTATACCCAAAAATTTTAATAAAAAATCATTGTTTTAGTTGTTAATTTTCATTGTGAGAAAAAAATGCACTGACCCCRAAATAACCCCACTTTGCAATCCTTCAGTATTTGTGCTTCTCTGCAGTACAAAGATGCTCCCATAAGTTTTTTATTTTCATATATAGAGGACAATATATAGGGTCAGTCTGAGTAGTAAAAGTGTCAGTAGTAAAAGTGTCAATGCATGCCACATGGAAATAAAATTATTTAATCTCCCTTTCTTAAGACTAGGTGCCAAGCAGAAACTCTTACCTCATGCACAGATGGCTGGAACCTTCCCATCTGTTAGTAACTTCTGGCCTCCAGCTCCTGCAGGATCCTAACATCAGTCCTCCAAGCATATTGGCATGTCTGAGGAGTATTAAGAGTCAGAGAGATCCCTGTTCTGGGTTTACAAAACTATTTGAGCACAGATATTCCCTTGGGACTTTTACTCAGTTTAGATGTGTTCGTGTACATAAGACACTGAAAAATCAAAACCCACCAAGGAATYATGAATAGACTGAGATCTCAGCTGGCTCCTGGGAATACTGAAAATAGGAAACTAGTTTAAAATTCTGGTTCTGTTGAAGAGCACCCTTGGACTGGAATTTTCTCATGTTGCGTGTGCTGGCATGGCGCAGTTGATAATACACTGATAAACACTTCTATCAGTGTCAGAAATTACTTGAACAACCATATCATTCTTCACCAGTCATGTTTCCCTTTCAAACTGAAAACTGCACACTGCACAGACACCAGGTGTCTTTACTTACAGGCTCGAACTGTTGATATCTGTATTTGTASTACAGACAAAGTGTGTTTACTAAACCATAGCCTCCCAAACTTCAGCTTCTGCAGCACTGGTATATACAAACTACTTCCACACAACATGAAGAGGCAGGGCTACCTACTAGGAGATACTGAATTGAAATGTAGGATGAGCACCCCAAATYTGCTACTGTTAGTGATCAGCTACTACCAGCCTGGAGGCACTTACCTGGTGASTTACACAGATTTCTATGCATAGGCACTAATTATTACTGTTAACGGTGATTGATCAGAACAGCTATCTCATCTAACTCATTTAATAGATTTTAGACTCCATAAAGTAGCAGTAGAAATAATTTCAATCAATATAGGTTTGTGTTTAATAATTATGAGTAGAAGTCATTGCTACTGCAAAGCCAGCTTAGCATTAGACATGGTGGTAGGAGATTAGGTGATCARGAAAAGGGAAGTGAGAAAGGCCAGAAGAAAGAAATAAATTAGGAATTTTCACTGGCAAAGGTCAGCAAATCTGCCTGACCATAAGCAACCAATACATATGTGTATTGGTATGTACAGAACAGAGAAAACACGTAACTCATACAAAACAAGACAACTTGATAGTTTTATCATTCCTTTACCTTGAGTAAACTAAGAGAATGACAGATAACGAAAGAGTAAGGTCCAATTTCTAGTCTCCCAAGACATACYTTGAGAAATTTGGCCTCTGAACATAGGAAGGATTTCTTCACCAATGAAGAACACATCCAGTTCTCAGGTTTCAAGACAAATCATACACATACATTTTATCCGAGCTCCAGATAGCCTTAGATTTCATATTGCTGCTGTATAATATGGGGTGTTTTCACATCTGCAGAGCTTTGTTCTTTGCCATCCATTGTCCTTAAGGAGGTAAGGAGGTATTTTAAAAATACACATTTATTTCTGAGAGTCAAATTTCTCTCTGTGTTGGGTGTCTCAGAATGCCTCACTCCTCAGCCCATTGTCTGGAGCCGCCTGCAAATTTCTCACAGGCATGAACGGGGAATGAGGGGATGGTTGTAAGCCAGGACGTGAAGTGACTTGGACACGAGTTTTTACCTTCCCAAGGCCGTGGGGATACAGRTGCCTGCAAGGATGGCTATTCTGCGGGAGAGTGGCCTCGCCCGGCCAGCACAACTCCCATGAGAGTCAGTACTGCCGGGGATGGTAGCACTGCCCCGAGCTGCTGAGAAAACTGAGCCCAGGAAACTTTTCACCGCAGCACCTGGCGGTCGGAGTATGCTCTTGCTCCTAAACGGAACTGCGGGCAGYGTTTACCTTCCTCAGAGCCGGCACGGAGCACAGATTAGTGCTTCCCTGTTCCCGACGAGCAGCCCAGCCTCCAGGAGCAGAACGTGCCCGCAGCCCTGACACTGTCCTGCCCTGGTTCCGGGACACCGCGGATCCCTCAGTCCCGGCCCCCCGCCGCCATCTTGCTAACGCGCTGTGGGGCTGAGCGCGGGAACGGCGCCGCTCCGGTGAGGGGCCCGGTGCCGCGGAGCCCCTGCCCGCCACGGTGAAGGGCCGGGTTGTGTGGTGCCCTCTCCCCGCCACGGTGAAGGACCAGACTGTAGTGAACCCTTGCCCGCCACGGTGAAGGGCCGGGCTCTGTGGTGCCCTTTCCCCGCAACGGTGAGGGATCCGGACTGTGGGGAACCCCTGCCCGCTACGGTGAGGGACTGGGCTGTGTGGTGCCTTCTGCCCGCCACGGTGAGGGATCCGGACTGTAGGGCGCCCCTGCCCGCCACGGTGA
>NW_026623271.1:1540995-1588319 GCF_030028575.1 Malurus melanocephalus | reverse complement strand
GCGGAATCCCTGCTCGCCATGGTGAGGCGCCGGGCGCTGTGGAGCTTCTCCCTGCAGCTCGCCGCGCTGCCCTCAGCGGCGAGCTGGTCAGGTGGARCGCCGCAGCCGTTCAACAGCTCCTACCGGAGACCTGCAGAGCCGCCGCCGTGGAAGGGGTGGAGCGGCACCATGGAGGAGGAGGAGAAGGAGGGGGACGAGACTTATCAGGGGCGGCAGCAGCAGTCCAGGAGGTGAGCGGCGCTCCAGCGGCAGCAGCGCTCCGGGGCCGGGGGTCTCTGCCCCCGCGCCTTCCTGTGGGTAGGGGGGAACGGACCGAACCGAGCGGTGGCTCTCTCCCTGTGCCTGTCCGGAGGGGAGGCACTGCCTGAGCTGCTGCCGTCAGAGCAGAAGGAGCTGAGGCACCTGCTCCGAGCGCGGCAGCGGGGCTCGCCAGACACCCACACTGTACCGGGGCCCCGCCGGTGAGTGTGGGGGAAACCGGGCTGGGCCGCTGCGGGAGGCGGTGGGAGCGGGGTAGAGAGGGCGCGGGCACCCACTCGGAAAAGTTCGCGGATGGGCGGGCGAGGTGCGTGGGGCTGGCGAGCTCTGCTCCCGGCCGGGGAGGAGTGGAACAGCCCAGCTGCCCACGGAGCTCAGCGTGTGCCCCTGCCCCGCTGCCTGCGTGCCGCCTTGGCTAGGGACAGACCCTGATGGGCTCCAGCTCCAAAAGCAGCTGGGTCCAGGGCATCTTTCCGCACCGGTGAAAGAAACCCTGGAAGAAGAAGTCCTGTGTTCGTCCCCCAGCGTAAGGCTTTCGTTCTCGTCAATTGACTGTAAAACATGCTGCAGCAGCGCTCTTGGAAAGAAACAAGTTATATAATCGGTTACAAAAAAATCAGCTTCATAGCATCGGCGGCTTAGAGAATGTTTTCCTTTGAAGAGGAGGCACGAACGGATGTTTATTTGCGGTGGGAGCATTCGCATTGTATAGTGCTAAGTGGAAGATATTAAGGAAGTCATTTAATGTAATTAGTGCAGTCAAATAATCTCAATGATCGTCAATTATCCCTAGCAAGGATTTCGCAGAAGTGTTTGTTGACTGTCTTGATGGGATGCAGTTAAATTCATGAACTTCTGCAGAAATGTTTTTTTCTAGTGACGATTATGATTTCTTCCATTTGCTAAATGGCCATTATGAAGCAAGTTTTTTAGTTTTAAAGGAAAGTAATATTTGTAGTTAAGTATTTTTTCTTTAATTTTAAACTGAACCGAATAAACTGGCATCAAAATTAAAGGTACTGACAGGAAAACCACTTCAGTTTTCCAGAAAAAAATCCCTTGAAAAGAGTATTTTTATTCATAGTAGCAGCTGCATCAGTTAAGAAAGTAGGAAGCCTGATTTATTTTGTAGGTAAGATTTTGAGGAAGACAAGAATAAGATTTTTTTTCTTATTAATTCAAGAATTATTGCAGCAGTTGCTTTCAGAATACCCCAGATTTTCTGAAATTGAAAAGCCTATTATAAAAAGTAATGGAAATTTTTAAAAGGTGGAGATTGGAGAGCCCTGTTTGATTCAGTTATGATGGAGAGGAGAGGAGGAAGTAAGGGATACAAGTGAAACTGTTCAAATATAAATAACAATTATTCAGCTTCAGCTTGGCCTCAAGTCAAAAGAGATGTGCAGTCTTTTTAAGAGGAAGTAATCCATTATTATAATTTTATTCACTTGCAGTAGTAAGTAGGTTTGAGGAATAACCAGGAGAAATATGCTCTTTCTTCAGCCTTTATAAGCTCAAAATTGAACCAAAATAATTAATTCTTCATTCAGAAATAGCTCTTAGCATCTTTTCAGCAGAAAGGAAGGCAACTTTTTTGTCTGTGATGAGAAAAACAGAAATACTGCCATATTAATTAGTGACTTTATATGTAACACCTGCAGTGAAATTGGTTTTCCTTTTTGTCATATCTATAATTTCTTTCCTGATCTCACTTCCATTTTTTTTTTCAGTCTACTGCTTTAACTTTATAGGTTGCAGTGTGAGTTCCTRCTTCTAATACATTCAGAGCCAGGGCAATGGAAAATCACTTGATCACCAAATGCAGATTTGAGTAAAAAGGACTTTTCTGTAAACTAAATGTTGCACTTAGTTTAAATATTCTTAGAAAATCTGGGAAAGAAGTTATGTATTAYATCCTCTTTGTATGTAACATCTTGGTGTTGAACAGCTGTACAAGGAAGGGATCGTTTGAGTTTGAATAGCCTACAACTGTGCCCAAGCAGAWAAACCTTGCAAAGCTGTTCAGGAAAGCCAAGTGACACTGTGAAAACACTGCTGCCATTGTGCCCCGACTGTGAAAAACAAAGTTTGATAAGATGTGCAAGTGAAAAAATGAGTCTGAAGGAATTTATGTCAAGAGTTACTTCTTCTGTAATACCTGTTCCTGTGGCTGGAGCTGGTAATGCTACTGTCTGTTGAGTAAGGTTTATGATAGGATTTATTGCTTCAAATATTTGGAAGTATTTTTCTCATGCTGTCAGCTGGTTTTTGAGGGAAGGTTTCAGTGAGGTTCAACTGTTTCTGATAATGAGACTGTGGTAGTAATAAGGTAATTATGAGTTCCTATTCAGATGTGTTTACATGAAACACTTCAACTCCTTGAAACACCTACATATTTAGGATGGTGCCTTGAAAACTAGTGGATGGCTCACATGTGTGTTGGAAGGATGCCTTGACTCTTCCATACGAAGAAAAACCCAAACCACACAACTTCTAGTATTAACACTTCTGTTGTTGACTAACAACCAAAGCATTTGCATTGAATTCAGAGTACACGAGGACATCATAATTTAGAGTTGAGGGGATGGAATCAAAGGCCCTTTATATATAGGAAAAATGGGTGTAATGAAAAACATTTACGTATCAGGATGTTTCCAGTTTCCTTGAGTGTTGACATTTTRCTGTGTCTGGTGTACTGTCCCTTGGAATTTCTTTCTAAGTGGGTGTGTTTCAGTTAAAGAACCATAAGGGTGCTATATTGGATTTGTTTTCTGGCTTTCTAGTACAAAGTTTTGGATATTCAAAACTTATTGTTTGGAAAGACTGGTGACRTTTTGGCTTATCTCGTGTGACGGATGATTTTTGAACAGTTGTGTTCAAGAAAAGAACATATTTCAACAAAGAAAAAAATCGCTTATGTTAGCTGACCTGGAAATGTTTTGCTTTCATTTCGATAAATTTGGATTCAAATGTTATAGATAGTTCAGTAAAATCCATATATGTGTGGGGTGAATATTCATATATACACAGACAGGGAGAGAGAGACAATGTTGTTGGGACAAGCAAAAGTTGATTTTATATTAAAAATTAAGTAGAACTAGAAAGAATGTAGGTAAGTATTTTCATGTTGCAGAGAAATTGCATTGGACCTTATGTAACTGGACTTGGAATTGAAAAGAGGGAATCAAAATAGACAAGCCTTTAAATATGAATATAAACAAAATTTTATGACTGTTAACTTAAAAATAAAGTCAAGTTCTTAGGCGTTGCTACACTTCCTGGACTAATGAGGTTTTATAGGATTTTAAAGGATTATTCTTGGTGTGAGTCTAGAGGAAGTTTGCATAGGTGTTTGTTCTTTATTGGCACAGGGAGACAGGGATAAACAAAATTAAAAGGCTTAGTAAATGAAGTGGAGATAGCAATTGCACAATTGCAGACATAAAAGTGCCAGAGTTGATGATAAATGAACTTTAGATCYTATGTTACTATGTGGATCCTATGCATCAAAGTTTTAACATGACTTCTGTGCATTTTTATGAARCAGTTCTTACATTGCCTCTCTAACCACATGCTACAAAAGAAATCAGTTTTCTCCCATAGCATGTTCAAGTGGAGTCTTCATTTCATTATGTATAATAGTATTTGTGTTTAGTCATATCTAATTGACATTAAGATGTTAGATGGAAAACCTTTACCCTTAGGAAGGAATGTGAGCTTGTAATATTTTAAAACTTTATTTTCCTTAAGAAAAATATGTGCTAACAGCTTCAATGGCCTAATAACTTAAAATACAAACTCTAAGATGTATAGACTGTTAACACACAGGAGTGGTTAAAGTGTGATTTTAAATGCCTAACTTCAAAGTTCAGCAGTTTTTTTTGTAACAGTAAACCCCATCCTGGCAAGGTGTGCCTGTGTCATTAACTGGAGTCACATCAGTAACCAACTGAAACTAATGGACTACTCGTTTGCATAAATAGTCACAAGTGCAGCTGGTGCCAGAATGCCAAAGCTGGGCTCTGGGTCCTGTAGCTGGGTTGGTACAAATTTTGTGTTTGGTCTTTTGGAAAAGCTTTATTGAAATTGAAATTCTGTCTTAAGTGTGAAGGGCTGTCCATGGATTGCTGTTGGAATCCATTACTTACTTGTGCAGATGTGTGCATATGCYATCTGCACTTATTTTTCTGTTAGTTTAAAAATTGTCCACATTTGATTTGTGACCTGGGTATTGTCTTGTGTACTGTAAGACAATACAAGCTGTAATGCATAAGCCTTGCTTCTGTGTGTCAGCCTCAGTCCTGCAGATGAGGTATGAAAACTTCCATTCCAGTTCATCATCTTTCAACATTCTTCACTATAAATTAAGTAGTCATATGAGATTAGTTGTTTAGGGAGAGAAAAAGAAAGCAATTTCCTTTCTGGTGCAGGAAAATTTAACTCCAGCTTCCCTTTGGTGACTATTTCAGCAATAGCACAGAATTACACTGCTCTTGTGCTTAATCATAATGATAGTCTAGGCTGCTCATTTAAATGTGATGGCCACATGCCAGCTTTAAGGTTCTTTTATTCAAGACTGWGATAAAGATGAGAGTAGAGAGGAAAAAAAGTTATTGTACAGGCTTGTATTGCTAAAGAAATTAGCTCCTGGGTCTGTCATCTCTGTTCTACTGCATGTCCCCTAWGGACAACTACTGTCATATCAGGGATCACAACCTAAACAGAATATGAATGTAACAAAAAGCTTCTATCATGTTATCTACAGATCATAGACATGTTTGGGGACTATGGAATGTTCATATTGGACATGGACAATCAGCTGGGGCACCTGGACACGAAGGGAAAGTAGTTATGTGTTGTGCCAGATGCAGGAAGAGGCATCTTTATTCAGTTGATACAAGCCCATAGCTGGTCTGATTTAACCCAACATTAAGAAATAATTGGCTCCAGGGACTACTGATGGAACTGACTCAAAAGCCTATTTGCATTTGTATCCAGAGGCATGTAAAGGTGTAGCTGATAGGCACGAATAACTTTCTGTTGGTTTAGTCCTAATGAATACCAGCAAAATAGAGGTGGAATGTTTAGTAACTGGAGTGGGCTGCCTTGTGGGTGGTAGGCAGCTATTGAATGTGCTTGGTTATAATATGAAACATTACTGTCTGAGATGGTAAATGGAGAGTTTCAGCATCATCAGTGCGAAGTGTAAATGAAATCTTGGAAGGGGATAGGGTAGGAAAAATTGTTGAAACTAACTTGATGATATGTAACTGAACTACACAGTGAATTCTAGATGGAGGGTATTTAATTTATTTTTTTTAGGCTGGTGCTGACATAAGTTTCTGTTTACAACAATATATTCCTGTTCTCACTCTTCCCTGTCCTAACCGGTTTGCTGGTATAAATACTTGCATGGTTGCACAGTGATGCAGGTGAAAATTAAGCGCTTRTCTAGGGATTGTAAGATAAGAAGTGGCTATCAGCTACATTAATTTCCTAAAAAAGTTCACCATGTGGACAAAAGTGTTTGTTTTGGCGAGCCTGGGGGGAATAGTCAGGGCAGAAATGGATTGGCACATGGTAGTGGCTGCTTAAGCAATGCAGCTGCTTAAGAGTAAGCTTAACAACAGATGAGCATGGTAGATGCCTCAACTTTTTTTTTATTTGTAATTAATTTTATTTTTCTCCATGATATCTAAATAAGACTTTATTTTACCRTTGATCCTCCAAGCTAGATAAGAATGATAAAGGATTTGTTTTAATTCTATGAGGCTGCTTATGGGGACAGCTAGCTATTCCTTTTTCTGTTMTCAACTCTGTTATTAATCTTTCTTGAACAGTACACAGGGTCAGTGTAGAATCAGGATAGTTACAGATCTGCTCAGTGGAAATTTTGGCAACACCTGTTGTTCCTAGGGATTTTAAATGTGAAATTTCAAATAGAAGTATTTACAGATCAGCTAATGCAAGCTTGAGAGATCTTTGTGTGAAATCSTAATACCAAGAGCAATCTAGAATAATTGCTCGTGCAACTGCTGTTGCAGTGATAAAAATAAAAGTAGTGAAAGAAATCTTCGAGATGTGTAGCAGTATACAGTTCACAGAAGGCTCRGGTTCTTTCTCTGGTAAGCCTACAGTGGTAAGATGGAACAACTTGAAKTACTGCACAATAAAAGTTTAAATGCATTCAGAATTTTCCAGTCTCAAACTGTTCAGTAATTAAAGCAGCCAATTTCAARCCTGGAGGAAAAATAAAAGCAGAGCCAAAACTTAGCTGGCAGTCATTTGATAGTAAAGCTTGGGGGAGCCAATTACATGCTCCCTAGCATTTGCAAATACCTTTCCTTCTAACAGAAACAATTTTTGCTTTATTTCAAGCCAAAACGCATGTTTTTTGCCGTCATTAAAAATATGTATTATGAAAGAAAACTTCAGAGTTGTGTAACTGTATAAGAAGAAAGCTCACAGTCTTGTTTTGGTAAGGCTACAATGGTGTGAGTTTGCTGGGAATTGTGTGCTGTCCCTTCTAGRTGATCATTAGTGCAACCTAATTCTGGATGTGGTTTACACAGAGAGACAGTGATTAAAAATGAACCAAACTCTTTACTTCAAAGAAGCAGAAAAATTGAAGGTTTGTGGGAAGCTTTRTGCCTGGAATGTTTACCAGGCAATTGTAAAGTTTTGGGGATGCTATATTCCAGTAAAGCATAGCTTCATAGTAACTCTTACGCTTTCTGGCTTAAATAAGGACCACGTTTCTGTGTAGAAAAGGATGAGTCTGTTTTGGCAGACTTAATGCTTAGTAGCATGTTGTGCATGACTCTGTGRTTAGTGGGGGGAGCTGCATCCATTTCACTTACAGAGCAGCGGATGTTAGAGACTGGGTGGAAAAGGTGAAGACAGTGGATTTTATGCCAATGTTCAACTAATTAGGCTTGAAGCTCTTCTATGTTTAAAGGACCATTTAAAAAGAAAAATTACAATGGCAGAATACTTCTTGTGATGTTGTTGTATCCTGTTTCAAACCTCTTGGAACAGAGAGTATGAAAATATTTAGTTAAATTTTTAATTTTCCTAAATAAACAAAAGGCTCAAAGCCAAAATATTGGTATCCAAATTTTCATTTATATAACCAATGTTAAAATAAACCATTTACCTAAAACCTGTTGTCCTGAGGGCTATATCCTCTTTACACGTGTRAGCCAGTTTAGTGGGATGTAAAACATGAATTTTCCATGCCATGTCTTGCCAGATCTACAACTTCTCTCTTCCCTTGTGAATTACTAGGGGTACTTTAGTATTTGATGTTGGAAAACCAGTTATGTGAGCTCTGCATTTTGATTCATGTCAGACTTTGTCTTACTCATCAGTCAGTGGTGTTCTTCTCCTCTATCTAGAACACCTTCTGGCCTTGTGAATTTGGCATGACTAATGGTCTTTAGGCGTTTGTATGTCATGGTCCATTTCTGCTTCTGAATTCAGTTGAAAGGGCAAAGAATCTCGGAGGACAGAGAGGGAGAGTGGTTGCCTTGTGTCTCTCCTGAGCCACTCTTGCAAACAGTGTCAATCCACTTCCCCTTTGGTGGGGGTAARTAACCTCATCCTGAAGGATGGGTTCCATTTGCCAGGAAATCAGTTTAATGATTTTAAGTAGAATAGTAGTTTATGTTTAAAACTATAAAAGGATTTCTTGTAGAACTTTACGTAACAATAAATATTCACCAGGGATGTGATCCCTTCCCTCTGTCCCTCCTAAGTGAACACAACTACTCCASTTTGATTTTCATATCTCTAGAGCTAGTAATTTTTGCTGCCATTCAAATGCTTAAATTAGATTTTCAAGTGCCAAACTATTATTTTTGGGTGGGAAGAATTTAGGAAAGCGGGCAGAAAAATCAACTGATTTCTGATTGGGCATTTTCTATTATTTAAAATATAACTGCCAAATCTCTTTATCTGTAGAAACTTTCTTTTGCAAAAGTGTAACTAGTGGACTAGTAATTGGTTGAATTTTATTTTAGGCTAATGTTTTCTGGCTTTCAAGAAATCATTATCTTCCTCTTTTTCTATGTAAGAAAACTCTGTCATTAATATTGTAGGATATATTTAATCAGTTTAAATGAAACAGAAATTATGTGCCAAGATGGATACTTCAAAGGAAGCTAGAGTTCATCAGGAATACTTTAAGTTACTTGTTTGTAAACATGTCCCTTTCTTATGCATGTGTAAGGTTTAAAGTATTCTTTGAGCACTGAGGTAGTTTATCCCTGCAGTTGCTTATGGAATACTAATGAAAGTAATGTATGTGCATCATGTGGAAAATATGTTGGCAGACAGATAGATACCTGCAGTGCCTTAAATGCTTTGGCATTGTCTTTGTTTAATCAGCGTAGTCGATCCCTGCTTCCCCTAGAGGTTTGTACCTTAGGAATAAGATCAAAGGTTTATATGAAGGTTTAAACAAAAGTGGAATTCACCTATTTTGCAGATGAATATCRATAAACAGAAGCTTAAAAAYGAAACTTTAGGCACCTCAGTCTCTAATACAAAATGTCTTGTAGGAGCAATAAATGCAGTGGTTATATATATTAAAAATTCAGACATCTGAGATGTTAACAGAAGAATTTCCTGGAATTAAGTACCTAAGATTAAACTTTTTTTGATTTGTTTTCATGATGCTTTCTAAAAGAATAAATACTTTATGCTGTGTCTGCGTGTTTTGCTAAATTAAAAACTRACTTGGCATTGAAAATGCTCTTTGACAAATGCAAAAAAAAAAGCAAAAAACAAACCAAACTCTCTTAAGTAACAGGTAAARTACCAGTACCGTTTTTGGGGTATTCTGTCTGCCTTTTTGTGGCACCGATTCTTTGTGTTACCATTTTATGTCTGCTTAAAATGCTATAGAGCAAGTTGAGTGTTTCCTTGAAGGCTGATTCCAGTAAATCTTTGGTGGAATAGAGGAAAAAAGCCTAGATTTACCAACATTTAAGTTTAAATTAGGATGCAGATGTGGTATCCTAATGCTAAATAGGAAATACTTAAGTGGAGTGGTTTCAGTAAAACTGCAGGGAAACTAGAGTACAAATCAATTACTTAAAATAAGATTGTAACCAGGGGTATAAGAGAAAATCTATCAGCCATGTTTTGTGATTGTTCATGCCTTTTTTTTTAGAAATGAATTTTGATGTCTTAATATTTTATCTTTACTGTATGRCAAAATAATGGTTATTTTGTTAAGAAATTTTCACAATATTTGCAAATTGTTGTATTCTTTGCAACTAATTCCATACTTGGTGTTTAGTAATCAGTTGCTGCTGAAATAGCAGAAATAGGTTTTGCATTTGAATTTGGAGCATCCTCAGCAAATGCATTTAAGTTCASTTGGTGGTACTTACATGTGTGTAATATCTTAGCTGCAATATTGCAGTGAACAATATATTTAATTCCCCCTGTAATTATGAGCTTATGGGGAGCACAGTGACTTGTGTGATTTCTAAGAAAACTGTGAGTTTTAATTCTGTTCCCTGATAATGTTTTTTTGCATCGACTGGCTTGGTTACATCAGYCCAGTGCTTCTGAGCATACAGTTAAAATTTAGTGAAACAGTAGATAGTGAAGCTTGTCCTGTGGAAAACTCTACCACCACATGTTTTAGCCTATTTGTTATTAAAAATTATTCCTGCACCTGAGCTTTAAATAGTGTTGTCTGTTCATTGCTAATCATSTAGTTTTTATCAGGTAGAGTTTGTAAATGCCAGAAAGTTGTGCACTCTTTAAAACACTAATTATTTCTTTTGAAAAGCTGACAGGACAGCAAATTGCAACATTTCAATTGAAAATAAATATAGAAATTGAAGCATTTCACTTCAAKTGAATTGCTTCAGCAATTTTTAAAATAAAATAGGGATATTCGGTTTTTCTACCTTGGATATAATAAGATTATATTTGTAAACTGCAACACTTAAATGCAGTTTARAATAAGAGACTGACTACTGAGTTCATAGTTTTCTAAGAAATGTACCAGCATTGTGACTTCATAGAAATAAGTTTTTCTCATTTTCTCACTTTTTTTTTATTTCACAGTGGAATTAAGAGCAAACATTGCAGCTGTGATTTGAGATGTTTAAATTTCCTGTGGTCTTCCATCAGTCAGTTCAGTTAAATGTGTATCAAAATTGTGTTTGAAACAGTTACAGTTACCTTCATAGTAATAAACTTTTCCTTTGTTTCAGACAAAATAGGAAACAGTACCAAATATCTGTGTTCTGARTTTCCTGCATGTGTTGGTATAAGTAAAGTGTTAGTAATGCTACACGAGACTGCCGCTTTTACTACAAAATAAAGTCACTATACAGGCAAATCCTAAGGTATGGTATAGTTCCAGTGTGTCTTGGACAGATTTGCAGGATCATGTTACATTAGGCACTAAATGTCATAAGTTTCAGGAAGAATGACTATTCTACCAAAATGTAAATTAAGGAACCCTTCCCCCTCACTTTTGCAGTTGGTAGATAATAGTGTTAGTATCTGAAGCTGTGCATTCCAGGGAGTAAAATTCAGCCTGAACTACAAAGAGCCCTCGTGTCTGCTTGCCACAGCATGTTTTTGAAGGCTTTTGTGTAATAGCAACTGTTTCAAAAGCGTATTTTGTTGATTAAAAAATACAGTAGATCATAAAACAAGAAAGGCAATCTTGTTTCGTGTGTGTGTGAGTACATTCAGTCTTATGAATGTTGATGCTAGTCCAAGAAAATATTGATTAATTTAAAATTTTATTTAGTTCTCCTGTAAAAGTTATGGATAAGAATACAGATGAAGAGCAGCCTTCAACTGTGTGCAACCAGTACCCTAAAGAAGCGGTGAAGAAACGTCAGAATTTGGGTCGAGGTTCCGGGGSCAATGATTCTTCCAGGACCTTCAGGAAAAGCTTCAGGCTGGACTACAGGTTAGAAGAGGATGTAACTAAATCAAAGAGAGGCAAAGATGGGAGATTTGTCAACCCGTGGCCAACATGGAAATCACCAACATTACCAAATATTTTGAAATGGTCCTTCATGGAAAAAGATAACAGCAATGTGCCACGATCAAAGCAGGTAAATACTTCCATATTTTCCTTTTGTGATTCAGACTGCTTTTACCCCTGCTCTAATCAATAAAATAGGACAGTTTCTAACTAATACTCATTATGCATCTCCTAGAGATTTTTCTAAGTCTTGCTTTTCTGATTTGATATAATTTTGTTATTTTCAAAAGGTGGGTTAATAAATTTCTTTAATTTTTGTCTCCTTCTTAGTTCCACACCCTGTGATTTATTCAGCTCATTTTATATTTATAAAAACAACAAAAATGGCCCCTAGCTCAGTCATAAACCARTCTCAGCCATTCCTTTTTAATAGGTATTGCCTTACGAAGCAKAATATTAACTTAATTTGTGTTGCATGAGATAGCTGCAACATATTAATTTTTTTAAAATTTTGCCTTTTTTCCCAGACTGCAATTTATTACATTGTTGCATCTCTTTCATGAAAATGTAATAAAATTTTCTGTCACCTACTTATGAAAGTATTTACAAATCTGTTTTCTCTGTTTCAGTAACCAGGAGAAAAAATTGCTTATGTCAAAACTAACCTGAGCAAATATTTGTACTGAAATACTTTACTGGGTAACACCGTCATTTGTTCTTGGTGAAATGCTTTTGTCAAGTATTGTATATAAAGAAGGAGATAAGGGAAGCTTCTTTTCCATGAAAAGTAATGGATACTGGAAATGGATAACCCTTAACCACGGGTTATCTTTATGGTCAYAGGAAACATGAAGAAGCCTAAGTTTTGACAGGATTACTTCTCAGCCTGTTTCTGATGTGTTAACTGTACTTCAGAAAAGCTGTGCTGAAGGGTGCACAACCAAGGACAGCATTTGTTAACAAGCAAGTGTTAATGCTTTTAAGCATGCAAGAAGCTATGCATAAGCTATAAATCTCACAGTCAGTATTTAGTAATGAGCTTTCAATTTTGTCTTACTTGAATTATCTGTGAAGGRAGAAATTTTATCAGTTTTATGGACAGGAAAGCCATGTACGCATTAATGCATGATGATCAGAGTTTTGGGAACGTTTAAGGAACAAATAATCTTCGCTGTAATTGTTCAATAATAATAATAACACATAATTTGACTTCAGAAAGAAACACAGCAAACCTACATCAGGCTTGAGATCCCTTCTAGTAATTTACTTTTTAAAATTTGGTGTCTTCCTTTTGGTGACAACAGTTTCCTCAGGGTATATAGCTTTCTAGACTGTGCGGGCCACATTTTCATGAAATTCACGCCTGGGTATTTTCAGTTGCCTTTGACTGCTGCCCTATTTGATATGTGTAACGCAGGCACTCTCTCTTCCCAGAGCCAGTCAGAAACCTGGGTAGTGACTGAAGTCCCTTGAAGGCAATGCTGAGGTGTACTGTGGAGTGTAGAACATACAGCATTCTGATGGAGTGCAGAACTGCAGCCCTCCCCTTTAATTTACAGTTTGTCCCTACAATAAAGGATGATCACAAAGAAATCTACAAGGCACCAGTTGAAAAGCTGTCTCTCTGAGACAGATGGGATTAATTTTGGACTAATTTTATTGTCTGCCTATGAAATTTTTTTAATTAAGTGTCTGCAATTATTCAGGAGTTCAGTGAAGTAAATCAGAAAGGGGAAAACCTAGATAGGGATCAATGAAATGCACTTCTGAAGTCCTCAGCCATTTTGATGCTTGTTCCAACCAGTTTTGTTCCACATTTAAATCAGCCTGTAAAGTGCATCTGAGCTTTTTTAAAATTCAAACTAAGGGCACCATACTTTATTTATCACTGCTAGATGGCATGTTCTTTGAGCAGAATCCTACTTCAGTTTTCACATTGAGTGTACCTGGTGATGCCCTGCTATGCTGGGCAGGTTCAGTTTATCTGTACCAAGTGCTTTGCGTATGTAAAAAAGAGCATATTATCCAGGATAAATGCTGGTGCTTYACTGTGGAAAAGCTATATGTATTATAATCATGCCTTCACAATGACCTTAAATCATTATCCAGAATGCATAGACTTCTCATATTTTCGTTACAGGCTTTATTAGTAACTTTGTGCAGTGCTGTTGGAGGATCTTTAATTATTAATTGTTGGATCAGCAGTTTAGATTGTTCTCATTTCTGTAAAATCCTGTGGTATTCCAGTATGCACTAAGCGCCAAAAATCCTAAGCTAATCAGCTAGTGTTACCAAAGCCTGTCATGTGTTTCTTCTTGCTTTGCATTAGGAGGGARAGAACGGAGAGGGGGAAGGGACACAGCAGGAGGAATTTTTTTATTACTTGTGTAATGAAGACTAGACAGTATTAAGCACATTTTGTTTCTGTTGGTAGCTGATTTGACATAATTGTCATATTAAAAAAAATCTCTTTCAATTCTTCTAGTTTAAATATGTTTCTGGTTAGTTTGACAGAGAACAAAATGTATTATAGCTGGATAAACGTTCCATAAGATTATGTATTTCATTCATKATGTTGCTTTATCCTGTTGTGTGAGTTTTAAGTATTTCATGTGAAGTATACTCCTTATAGAACTTGTGTTTTAGCTTGAAATCCTCTAAGTTCAGTGTTGTTAATTGCTTTAAAAGGTGATTGTGGGTGCTCTTAAAATACTAAAAATCCCCCTAACAAACCCAAACACAAATCCCATGCACTGAGAAGTAATATTTGGTGTGATTCACTGTGATAGTTCAACAACATGCCTGATTTCTGATCTCRTTCTCTGAGGAATCATTGATTTGGATCAGAGGCCTGTATGTCACAAACCTGGAAAGCACAAGCTCTGTACGAGACCTACAAGTTACGCTGCCTTTGTGCTCTTGGTTTGTCTTGAACTTTTGTTCACAGAATTTAATTTAAATAGGTCAGGATAGCAGTTGTTCAAACTGTGCTCCGTTTTATTTATCAGTCTTCCTGTCTGTGTGACTTTTTCAAATGCCTTTTATAGTGATTAGTTCTACCTTTAAATTAACTATTCAAAATACTTAATAGCATCAATCCCAGTGACATCCCTGTAAAGCCTTTATTAATAGTGCAGATGTGTTGTGACTTTAGGCAGCCAAGTCCCAGTCAGCTGCTTGCTTCCATGCCCCACCACTTGCACCACAGTGGAATTGAAAGGGGAAAAAACAGATAACTTGTGGGTTGAGATAAAGACAGTTCAATAGGTAAAGCAAAAACTGCTTGCACAAGCTGAGTAAGAAATTTATTCTCTTTCCAGGGGCAGGCAGGTGTTCAGCCATCCCCAGGAAAGCAGGGCTKCATCCCATGTAACAGTTACTTGGGAAGACAAACACCATTCACTCTGAATATCCTCCACCTCCTCCTTCCCCTGGATTTTATTGCTGGGTGCAAGGTCATATGGTATGGGATATCTGATGAGTTTGGGTCTGCTGCCCCACTGTGTCCCTCCCAGCTTCTTGTGTGCCCCAGTCAACTGGCTGTGATGCTATGTCAGCCCTGTTCAGCAACAGCTAAAACATCAGGCTGCTGTCAGCCCTGTTTTCAGCACTAATCCAAAACATAGCAACATAGGAGCTACTGGGAAGAAAATTAACTCCATCCCAGTTAAAACTTGGTAGAATATGTTAGAGTCCCACTTAAGAACTAATTGTTCTCTTCTGCCAATTAGCCAGTTCCCTATCCATTTAGTATTGCTTATTAATATTGCATGATGCTAATTTCAAAAACTAATTTTTGCCAAATGACAGTAAAAATAAGTGAATTGAGTTCTGAGAAAATTTGTAGTCCAACTTTAAAACCAGTCTAACTCTAAAAATGTTTAAAAGAACATTTTCCATAAAAAATGTAYGAACTGACCTAAATTGCATTATGACAATTAATTATTAAATTCCACTTCTGAGTTTTATTTCTTTGATATAATCTGATTTGTTGACTTAACCATGTGTAATTTKTTGGTTTGTCCTAATTTCCATTTTTGAGTGTTATGTTAGTTTTCTGCATTTTTTTTAATTAAAGTGTAACAGTATAACACTCTCTGTGGTTCAGATTTCTGTGGCCATGTTGTTCCCATCTACTTAGAATGGAATAGAGATAAGAAAATGATACTTCTTTCTTGGAGCAGCAGCCATTTATCTCAGTCTAAGATTCCTGCTTTTCTTATATGAATTAAGGAGTYGTATTGTACTAAACTTAYATTCAGCTTTATAGAAGGTTATGTMTTTCTTATTCCTGGGGACAGTAAAAAAACTTTTTCAGTAGACATGGCTTGTCCATTAGCTCTCAGAAAAAACAGTTTCATGAATACTTTATTATTTACAGTGGAATTGCAGGGGGATGGAGATGTGTGTGCTTTGTTTTTCCCAACATATGCCTTCCAAATCAATAAAATATTGTGAAGAAAGTAACTTCCCTGAAGCTGTCAGTACTGGTTTAGCAAGGCAACTCCTGGAGTCCTAAATTGTCACAGCATCAGATGGTCTTTTAAAGGAGCACAAGGTCAGCTCTGTATAAACTCRCTGATAGTGCTAATCTGTGCTAGGCTTAAAGAATGAGAGTAGCAACCATGGCAGGCAGAACTTGACTTGGAACCAGAAATGCTGCAACATTTGTGATTACCAAGGAGAGGAGTATCAGGAGTCTGCAGAAGCTGCCCTAGCACATGAAAATTCTTCTAAAGCAATGTGAGGAGTTCAGACCAGAAGCRTTTGGGAGGAGAGCCTTTGCCACATTGTGGCCAAGCTGGAGATGATCAGGAATGCTGAGACTACTCCTTGGTTGTTTGATTTTTTTTTTAATAGGAAAGCTCTTATTTATTACAAATAAAACTTCYGCATAAGCATCTCAACCAAACTGTAGTGAAGAGCATAACTCTCAAAATGAGAGAATGAGTGATGGTTGGATGGTGAGTTTCAGTAGGTAATATACAGCCATGGCCTCCATGGCTTGAAGATRCAGAGAGTCAAATTAATGTTCAACCAGGTCAGTTCTCTGACCAGTCATACTTGAGTGGGGACTGCATAACTAGTCAAGCAGGAATAAGAGAAAAGATGGGGGAACCTTTTCATAGCTTTGTTACACAGAAGAATGGATTTAGGTTGATTTCAAGTCATTCTTGGGACTGCATCTTGCAATACATGGAGATCAGTACAGTGATTTATTCAGTAATAATTAAACTTTAATTAGCTTAMAGGCTTCAATAAAACACCAGAAGAAGCATATCTAAGTATCTAAAGGTTTACTTTAAAAATGATTTTGTGTTTTATGATTGTTCATTGAATTATTGGCAGGATGGGAAGGCAGAATTGTAATAGCTAACATTAGCAGGCGAGGTTAACCTTTGTGTGCTGCTTCTTGATGTAATGAGGTGAGAGAGAGGGTCTGATAAAAGCTAACAGACCTTTCATGGAGTGCTGCTGGGGAACGTGACATTTTCTTTCATCTGTGACTTACTTGTGCTGGGACTTAGAGGATGCATCATTCAGTTGTATGAGTATTTAAGTAACATCATGTGTGTGTGTGTATATATATATATATATCTATATCCTTTTTCAGGTGGAGGAATCTCTTCCTGGAATGCTTTTAGTGCCTTGCAGTGCTTTCATTGCAATGCYCCCAGACATTAAAAAGGCATCTCTTGTGTGCTGCAGTTCTCAGWTTGCAGAAAGACATAAACAAAGTACAAGTCTTGAATGTATTGATTTGTGCCTTGCATGCAGTTTTTGTTCCATGGCCAAGTACATTCTGAAATCTCTCATGCATTTTATGTTCTTTTTTTTTGCCAGGAACTCGATAAAGAACTTCCAGTGTTACAACCTTACTTTGTTCAAATGCCMGAAGAAGCTGGGAAGACAGGAGCTGGTATGCGAGTCACGTGGCTKGGACATGCCACAGTTATGGTGGAAATGGATGAACTTGTATTTCTCACTGACCCAATCTTCAGCCAGAGAGCGTCCCCTATTCAGCTGCTGGGTCCCAAGCGCTTCCGAGGGCCACCGTGCACAGTAGCACAGCTCCCCAAAATAGATGCGGTGTTGATCAGCCACACCCACTACGATCACCTGGACTACAACACCGTGGCRAGTCTGAACGAACGCTTCGGGAGCGAACTGCGCTGGTTTGTGCCCCTGGGGCTCCTGCAGTGGATGCAGAGATGTGGTTGTGAGAATGTCATTGAACTGGACTGGTGGGAAGAGAACTGTGTCCCTGGTCATGACGCAGTAACTTTTGTCTTCACCCCTTCCCAACATTGGTGCAAAAGGACTGTGACAGATGATAACAAGGTTCTCTGGGGCAGCTGGTCTGTCTTGGGACCTTGGAATAGGTTTTTCTTTGCAGGAGATACTGGATATTGTTTTGCTTTTGAACAAATAGGTAAAAGATTTGGACCTTTTGATCTTGCAGCCATCCCCATTGGAGCTTATGAGCCAAGGTATGAAAATCATGGTTTGAGCAAAATACATAAATGAAATTATATACTGATGACAAAAAACACACCCAGAAGTTAAAACTGTACATGTACTTTATTAAGGGGGATATATATATATATATAAATATATGTGATGTTTTCGGACAGTTTTTTTCTTCAGACTTTAACATAGCAAGGATGAATCAGCAGTCTTTCTTCCCTCAAAAATGTGGAGTAAATATCTGGAATTACTCTGTGCCTTTTTTTCTGAAACAGCATCATTTAATCCAGCCCATTCCGGTGTATGTCATTTGCTGTGTTTTTCTCTTGCTTCAGTCTTTACCCTGGTTTTGCAACTTATCTTGATACAAAAATGACTTGGTTATAAAGTATGAAAGATTTGTCTACTCAAGGGAGCAAATTTTTCTCCTTTTAGAGAAAACTTTTAGATGTTAGCACTGATATAATGCTGGAAGGAAAGCATGTATGGGCTGTGAAAGGAGGGTAGGAATCCAAATAGCATGGTAAAAATCTGGTCTCTTTTAAGAGCTGCTGAGTTATCACTTCTATTTTGCCTGTTCATTTGGGCTGTTTCTGAAGCACAAAGTTTGTGGTGTGTACTGCTAGCACAAAATGTTTTCAGGGATGGATTTAAAGTTTTGGCCTTAATGCCTCAAGGCACCAGTAATATGTCCTTATACTGTTGAAAATATAGATAAGAAAAAATCCTTTGAAAAGGGAGTGCAATACATAAACTGCTGTTTCATGGGTATGTTGGTATATGTTAGTTTCTTGATTTTGACTGTTCTGTATGTTGTCTAGGTCAACATGTTCATGATGTTTTTGATTAGGTGACCATATATTTCTTTTCATTCTTTGCATAGAAGTAAAGAATAAATATTGCACTTAATTAGGTGACACAAAAAAAATGGTGCTTTGTTTTGGTAGGTGGTTTATGAAACACCAGCATGTGGATCCTGAAGAAGCCGTACGAATCCATATTGATGTTCAAGCAAAGAAGTCTGTAGCAATTCATTGGGGGACCTTTGCTTTAGCAAATGAGGTAAATTCCAACACTAAACATGAGTTCAGATTTCCAAGGACTAGACTGTCACTAGTGAAGCTTTGCTCGTGTACTTAACCTACATATCTGTAAATGTAAACTTAAAATGTGRACTTTGTATGAATGAAAAGTTATTACTCTATATAATGCTGTTCAAAACAATGCTTAGCTTTTCAAAACTGATTACATAAAATATTTCCATGGTTATTGAAACAAATGTAGGGGATGTTTCTGATATCCAAATGCTAAGGAAAGTAAGACACATATGCAGTAATAAAAGCAAACTCATCACTTGGAGACAGTAAGAACTGCATGCCTGTRAGTCAGTACAGTATTTATTAATTACATCTGTCTAGTAAATATATGAACAGTATTTTTAATAGTTAATRAAGTTAAAAACAGAAAGGATATGAAAAATATTGAGTTATTCGAGTTTGTGGTAGTTTTTAAATGTTTTTATTCACCTCARACCCCCTCAAGTCTACAGATCTAATAAGAAGGTTACCTGTACACCTTCCATAGCAACTAAAAATGGATTGAATTGGAAATATCTACATTTGCTTTGAGACTGGTAGTTGTTTTTCAACTTTGTCTTTGCGTATATTGCACCACTTTATCTCCTAATTCATTCCTGATAGAGTGGTCACATGATCTGTCATCTTCTGTCCTGGCTATGCTCCCTCTCAGCTCATCGTGCACSTCCTTGACAGGGCATGGATGGAACATAGGGTGCTCGGATAGAACATTTCCTGTACCCATTGTTTCCAATAAACTGTTCCTAGTGCCCACGGTACAAATGTTACTATGTATTTAGGAGCACAAAAAATAGATGATTACWCCCTGATAATGCCTTTTCTGAAATGTAACAGATACACCGCGGTAACTTGAGGGGAGCCGCACTGACAGCTGATTGTTCAGACAGGACCGCAGTGAGCTTGGCTTTACTGAGCGAGGGAAAGCGCCAGCTGCTGGCGGGCAGCACTTCCTCTGAAGGGATCTATTGCTGCCTTGAAGGCGACCGAACTTGGGCTGACAAGTCGTGCCTTGCTAGTTATTCTGCAGCTGTAAATCAGCCTTCTTATCTTTCAAAAACTTAAAATGAACCCAAACAGTTTGACAAATACCCTTCTCCTTCCCATTTTTTGAGCAGTGATTTTTTTTTTTTATTTTTTTTTCCCCTTCAAAAAATGTTGCACTGGTATCTTTTGCCTCACATTATTCTAATTTTTTTCAGTATTACTTGGAACCTCCAGTTAAATTGAATGAAGCTCTTGAAAGATATGGATTGAAAAAAGATGACTTCTTTCTCTTACGCCATGGAGAATCACGGAATTTAAATACAAACGACCGTTTTGAAAACTGAAACAGTGTCAGTTACTTGTAAGCCCTGTTCGATCTGAACTTGTAATTAATATTACAATGCTAACATGATGTACTTACAGGATAGATTTTTTTAGACTGGATTTCTAGATGCCAGGTTTGTGAGTTTCAGAACTAAAGCTTGCATACCGWTTTCATGACAAAGTTTACTAGTTATATTGTTTCTAAATTTAGAGAGATCTAAAAGTGGTCTATATATTAAGTGTTGTTTGGGAATAACTTGCGGTTTCAACTCTAATGTACACCACTGATAAAAAAAATATTTTTAAACTCTTCATCTTACCTGCAGCAGCAATAATAACCTCAGCACAGAACATATTCTTAGCATTAATGGCTGACTTAAATTAATCACTGTTATACTGTCATCTCCCACTTGTTAGTCTTCATGTCATGCTCTGTACCTTGATAGCTTTGCTGTATGTCTTCCAATACAGCTGTGTTGTTAAAGCACAAGCATAGTAAAATTGTTTTACTCTTCATGTATTAATGAACYACAAAAACTGAATTTTACAATGATCAAAGAAATGTGCCTTTTAAARAGAGAGAGAATTTAATGTTGCATCGTGGATGTATAAAACTAACTGCTGGCCAGAGTATCTACACACTTGCGTTGTTTTGTCTGTGTTTTTAAGTTAGGTATGAATGTGTCAATTGCAGCACATGAAGTGGAAGAATCCCTTAATGTTGCATGTCCTTGCATTAACTCAGCATTTTTCTAAGTACCTTTTCTCTTTTTTTCATGTTTTCTTTATTTTTTTTTAAGTGGAAAGTCTTAGACAAGGGCTGTGGTATTTTTTCTTATAGCTTCCCTGTAATTTTAAAGTTGAATGAGAGATTATGACATCGTTTGGTGTTATAAAACTTGGCCAAATATATCTGTATCAAATTGTCTTGCTAATTTACAGAATTAAAGACTATTGTTGCCAATAAAAAGGTTTGTTATTCTTTATAATCYATTGGAAAATCATGTTTTGTTTATGATTTCTTTTGGCCTATGGGATATGTGGGTTGGTTTTGGTTTTGKTTTTTTTGCTCTTGCTGTATATTTTATTTTCATATCCCATGAAGATAAATAGATATATTAAAAAAGACATTATTTGAAGGCATCAACTTCTGSCACTTAWTTGAAACCAGAGATTTCATAGTAGGAACAACTGAAGTAATCTTTTAACTGTAGATAGTTATCTCTTTTAGGACTTCCCAATATAAATATTCTAAGTGTTAAAGATTTTCATATCAACAAAGAACAGCACAAAGAGGGAAAGTTAGTCAAAGTTCATTGTGAKGATGGGCTCTGGAACAGAGATAATACATAAGAAAAAGCTACTTACTTTCCTTTGTTGGGGTTTATATTTGACAAATGTCAGGATTTTTTTTTTATTTGAAAAGGTAGTTCTATTATCATCTAGATATATTCACCAGAATTTGTTCAAAACTGGTTTAAAACGAGCCTGTTATTCAGTGTTGAGGKTATTTCAGATGAAGTCTCTGTTGAGCTTTTTATTTATGCAACAGCTTCAATCACGACTTGGGTGATACAATGTATATTATACATGTAATTTTGGAGAGGACACCAATCTGCAAGAAGTTTTGAGTACTTTAAAGGACAAGCCTAAAATTAAGGTTGGTTTTGTTGTGGGTTGTTTTCTTTTTCCTGTTTTTAAAATCATCAGTAGATTATTCTGGAAAATTATACACGTTAGAGTGAAACAACAATGCAGAATACCTAGACAAGCAGCCACAGAGCAGAGAAATAATGACTTACACTGGTCAGAGACTAAATGACAGTAATGACATGTTTTGTTTTGAATCTATTAATTCACAGCATTTGTACATAGAATGGTGACTTCTTTTGCTTGGTGGTGATGAGATTCCACAAAAGATGTGGGATAGGTGATAAAAAAGAGACCTCTTTGCATGAAGGCACACTGGAAAGTCTTGCATGACTTCAAACATCTCAACAACATTGTTCTATGAAGAAAGGCATTTAAAAATAGCTCTTTCTAGACCAGAAGAAAACTGAGACAACACTGTAGCAAGTTCTCACRTATTTTTAGAAAAGGTCACTTGTTTCTGTCAGCTGTTGAAGCAAAGGATAAGACACCAACTCTATCAAAAAGATGATATTTTAAAAMCTTATTTTTAGGTTGGAGAACATGGGAATGGACATCTAGACACCTCCGTTGCTGAGCCTAAGAAACTATGTATCAGCTACACCTAGACCAGGCTGGTCCTAATGTCTTGTCAGGAGAGGAGAGTGGGTAAATTCTTAGTGTCTGGCCTAGCCTTTATTTTTCTTAGTCAAATTCAGTAGCAGAAAACATTAAATCTACAAAAAGTTGCAAAACATTAAGTGATTGTAATGTAACTTGTTTATTACAAACTGTACAGTGTTTCAGGWGCAGTGGGAAGGAGAAAGAGAAGTTCACTGACAATGCAGCAATTGTCAAGGTTCTGACTGGGAATCATGCCAACTTCTATTTCTGCCCTAATTGTATTTCTGGTGAGTTAAAACTACCTACATGGATAAATTAGATACATGTGGCTTTACCCCTGTATTGATCAGGGCATGGGTATGTCACAGTTTCAAGGTCATCTTTTTCTTGCAGTTTTAGCTRTTTGCAAAGTGACCTGAAAATAAGTATCTATTGCATTATAAAAAGAGAAGATAGTGATGTTTTATTAAGAGCAGTGTGAGTACACTAAATTAAAAAGATTAAGTACCTGGTGACAGTTTAGGTAATACAGTTATCTTAAAAATGGTACAAAGTGGAAAACTTGTAGCATTTTCATCTGACAGCTTTTTTAGTTTCTCTGTAGTGGACATTTTTTAATAATCTGGATTTAGAAGTATTTTCCAATATGTTTTCTGTTCATTAATGAAACTCTGTTCAGGTTCTTTTACAGTGATGTTTGCATGGATTTCATTTCATTTTGAATTGATGCTGGATGGATGACTAAAGCTTTATGGGGGCTAATTCAGCAGAAGCACTTATTCCAATGATGCTCCAGTTGCAGAAAGAAAAGAGTAAAGTTCTCCAAGGAAAGCAAGCTCAAGGCCTGCTACAGAATAGGAAGCTTTTGTAAAAATGTGTATGATATTATTCTTGTAGACTTTTTTAATAAGAATGAGAATGCTGAATTGCAGTTGCAGATAATYTTTGACTCCTAATGATTTTTTTTAATACGCCTGCTTTCCCTAAAGTGACTATTTTAAAGTAATATACAATCCTTTCAATTTTTGTTCAAGTATAGAAACCTTTCATGATTATGACAGACAGTGCAGTGGTTAACTGCACTGCAGTTTTGCTATATAGAATGGATATAGTAAGCATACAAGAGTGGTTTTTTAAAATAAATTTCATGTAGGTAAGATGAGAAAACCTAGGCTGGGTGACTTTAATATGCAGTTTACATTGAAAARACTAATTCTGTAGGAAACCAATGATAGTTTGGTATTGTTTTTATTTAATATTTTGTGAGATTTGTCTGTACCCACTTCATAGATTAATAAAATATAAATAACTAATCTCCAATTGCTAACTCTTTAATGYACAGCTCTAAAGAGGTATTTGTTCAACAGCTGTAAATACCTAAAGCAAAAAAATCTTTGACATTGAGAGTATTTTGACTCACTTCACTCATCTATTTAAAATGTTCATTCTTTGTATGAACGTTTTCATGTTTTAAACTATTTGCCCCCATTGCATAAATGTACCAACTGTGAAGTGATTTATCAGTAATAACTAAGCTATTGCTTTTCTCTTGCTTGTAAAAAAGTATAATATGCTTTCTGTATTAAATACACTGCATTCTCTTTTTTAGTAACTCATTTGTGCCTAGTAAAATGGTAGTATTCAGGTTTTGTATTTGCATTGTTGTATTGTTTGCTTGTTGCARGCTTTTTTAGCATAGCATTGCCAAGATTAGGTATTTCCATCAGGTCAGTTTTAAGAAAACAACACTATTGTGTTAGTATTCTTACAACTTGTTCTTTCACTTCTGTATCAGGGTGATGCAGCAAAGATGCCAGTCTCTGAGCAAATGGGGCAGAATCCCTGCAGAGTATAAAGAAAATTGAGTCTTCACTGTACTGCTCCTCACTTACGGTGCCTTCTTCATTGTTCATGTTCTTTTTCAAGTTTGCTGCAAATGCCAGGGCTCGAACCAGAATATCTCTGTTTATACAGCTGTCAAAAAGTAACACCAATGATGGCACCTAGGATATTGAAGAAATATTCCATACTTAATCACCAGCAGTAAGTAYGTGTAACTAAATCTAACTTTAGAAAACATGCATCTAAATCATCTAAACCAGAAACTGTATGAAATCTCAGAACATGTATGCTGCAACCTGCCGTCAGAAACTTGCACAGTATATACATTTTCTCTTAGGAAAGACTGGCCTRTGCATCAACAGGCTAATAAATACTTTGTTTTCAGAGATTTCCAATAGCCAAAATGTGGCAGGCTGGAAAATTACCATTTGGAAGAGAGGGTGTGTTTTCCTTCTCAAAAATGTTGATTTTGCCCTGAATGTTTTTATGTTAGCATATCTGATAAATGATAAAAAGATACWCTTTTAGCAAAGAACTGAATATTTAGCTACCCTAACCTTGTCTGAATAATGAAAAGACAACATTATCTAGACTATAGCTTTGCTCATAGCAGACAGCTCACAAATAAAGGCCACTGCATGTTTTAAGAAAGTTACTTTGGGGAAGGAGGAGGAGGATGCAGTACTATTCCAGCCCCTGRCTCTGTTTTGGTGTGAGGAAATGGAACTGAACGAAACCCGTGTGCCAAAGCCAGCACAGCAAATGTCACACAAAGTACTCCATGAAGACATAAATAAATACACAGGGAAAGTTCATTTAGAGACAAGAGTTTTATGGCTGCATTTGAGTAAAGGGGTGGGGATTTCAGTGGAATTTGGTTGGGTTTGGTACAGTATAATGGCTATAGAAACAGCTGAGAAGGATCACTTACAGTACCAGTTCTATTTAATGGTTTTCAATCTGTCTACTGACTGTGTGTCTGGAAATGTGGATTTGCATTCCTTATACATATTACTAACTGAAGTTCATGGTATTATCCCTTTCGTGGAAAGGGAAGGTTAGAATAGGCTTCTGCAAGTTATCATTGATTAGCTGGAATCGCACATAGGAAGTACAACCAACTCTCTCCAAGTGCATAGGTCCTGATCCTCTCCAAGTACAGTATCTGTATTATACTACCCTCTGGAATAAAGCCAGCCTGTAAAAGAATGTGCACTTAGCTACTGATTTTAATCAGGTAATGTCTAGAATTTACTCTGGAATTGCATATATATTTCTATTACATTAAAATTCTTCTAGTGCATGCAATATGTAAAGCACATGTATATGTGCTAAAAACAAAATGAAGCAGCATGAACCTTACTTGAGCTCTGAGAAGATGTATTGTCATGGAGGGGTTTGCAGATAAGTTCACAAGCACTTTCAAGACTTGAATCTGAAGTGAAGAATGTACAAGTTCATTAAAAGCTCCAAAAGAGTAAGTACAGCTATAATGGGCATCAATAATGTCAGTGTTGATTTGAGGAGGAAAGGCAGAATGGGTTAACTAACATCTCAAGTATTTCAGTATAGGAAGAACCAAGGTACAGACAAGTTAGAAGCAAATTCAGTTGGACTTAAATATCAAAATGAGGCAAATTCTATAAACAAATCCCAGTAGGCCAAATGCAGAATATTTTAAAATACAAAGAGGCACTACATTTAAAATTATCAGAAGAATACACAAATACACCTTTGTATTTTCTTGGACCTTGTGATGCTAGCCTTTAAACACTAGGAAAAGGCCATATTACTTACTGTACTGAAGTACAATAGGTGTGTTATATTTAGTGGAAATGTGTTTTGGAAAACCGGTTTTGATCTGATAGTGCAACCATGTACAATGACAGTATCACGAAATAGAGTAAAAGCTGAGTTTGGTCCCTAACTGAAGCTTGTTTCCATATTACAATAATTCACAAATATGCACGATCCAGTTGCAGTCACTGGTTGCAAGAGGTGTCATAAACCTAAGGGAACAAAAGTCCATAACTTAGGATCGCTGCCTGTTTCCCTACTGAGATTCATCCATCAGTGAAGCCTTTCCCATGCAGGTTCTCCTTGCTCAGTGATGCTGTAGCAATGTTTAGAGCAGAAGGGAATTCTGGAGTTGCTATAATAAAGGCACAGTGCAATCACAATGCACAGTGCACCCTGCACTGCTGTGGTAGAGATGTAGCCCAATGGTTCCACTACCAAGATTACCTTCCCTTCCTCTGAATTTATACTATGAAACTAATACAGACCTGTATTTCASTGCATAAAATCTGTATTATTTATGAATATTTGATTTTTCTTAGCACAGCCAAAACAGTTTTAGAAAACCCAGTAAGAAATGAGGCAAGTAAAGCAGCTTCATAAATGGCTTGAAACAATAATACTACCCAGTACCTGTGTCCTTTCAGTTCCTTCTGAAAGCAAATGAAGAAAGCAGGGAATTGAGTTTATCATCTTTTGGTGGTAGTCACTGGTAACAGACATATTTGTCAACAGCCTGAGTCCAGCCAGCTGCACATCAGAGTTCAGGGGAGCTGACTCAACAGTCCTACAGACTTGTGTAATGTATACCTGGGAAAAGGRGGAAGGAAAAAGAACATTTTTTGATAAAATAATATTTCTGTCAAAAATAGTATCAATGACCTAGCTACAGTAACATAAATACTTCCTGAACATTGCTGGCTGAATGATGAAGGTTCTTGCAGACAAGTACTTTTTTTGTTTTGAATATTTCAAACATTCTATTGACGTGACAGAAGCAGACCATACAGCATTATGCTCCCTAACCCTCCTGAAGCATAACTTGCTCTGAAAACTTAAACTGCTTTGAYTTCATCTCAGAAGTGACACAGCTGCATATAGGAGTTATTTTTAAAACCACGKATATATAACTAACATCTGAAATATTGAGAACAAGCTAAGGACAAGCCTTTCTCCCAACCATGTGGCCCATTTACTGGAGCACTCTGTAGGAACAGTGATGAAAATGGACTTTAACAACTATTTTTACCAAATTTTCTTCTAGATGACAGTATACACTGAATCTTGGAGTCCTAACTATGAAAAAAAAATATTTTGCCCTTATCAAAGGGTTTATATTTTTACTTATTTGTCTATCAAATATTGGCAAGCACTACTTAATAAAAACTGCCCTTTGCTAAAGATGCTGCTAACTACCACATACAGTCACAATACCTTTTTATCAAGCTACTGAAAAGTAGCTAGTAATAGTAGCTAGTCRTCAAATCTGTCCCAGCTCACCCCTTGGAAACTTCTTGATCTATTAAATAATCAGATATATATTTTTTTCTTGATGTTTAGTCCTTTCACATCCGTAGCATATACTGTATTTACCAGTGGAACTTATTATCATTTATACATAATATTCTTTAAAGATCATGTGAAAAATTGGTTTCATACAAGTCCAGGAACTCAATTACTTTATTCTTCTCCCTCACATAAGGAGTCCTGGCAAGTTCAGTCTGCAATTCATTCTATTACACAACCACTGTTAATGTTCTAGGCACATTTGGAAATCATCTTACCTCATGTAATTTTGCTATAATCTTAGCAGCACATTCTCTGCTCAATAGTATTTTGTGAAAGCTGAACACAAACTGCATAGGTTCCTGTCTTTTAAAATAAAAGTAACTGCCAGTGAAGCAATGCATTTCTAAGTAATCCTTTCAGTCATCCAGATCTGCTCACTTCTATGTGTGACATCAAAGCATTCTGGAACCCTGACTTGTATTTAAGAAATATGCTGAAGGTCCTGTACTATCTCTTTGCCTCAGTTATTTTGATTTTTTCCATTAAGAAACTTACCTGTATCTCTTCCTGATTTTTAACATTCATACTCAAATTATTAAGTGCATTTAGTGCTTTTTCTTGAACTTTGGGAATGCAATTGGAGAGCATCCTTCCAATAACAGAAAGACCATCCAAATTTCGGATTATATCCTGAAACATAGAAGATATTAAATAAGATTTTTAAAAATTCAATTTGAATGCTGAWGCATTCCCTCAAAGTTTCATTTGAATGAAAATGAAATATGTGAATTAAGAATTCCAGGATAGACTGCTTTGTTTAAAGAAAATTGTTWACAGATACAGCTTCATTGCTTCCACTGAAACTAAGGGTCCTACTTAGGAACAAAGTATTAATTGCTGTTATTTGACAATGGCACAACACCTTTTCTTTCAAAATGTGGTCTCCAAAGAATGCTTAAAGCATTTTAGATTATAAAGAATAAAAGAAAATTACTGTATAATGAATTTATAGAACAGCTGAGCCAGGTCACAGTACCTAAAAGTCCTGACTGAACAGGACAGAATTTCAAGATGCAGCTTTATATTGTAATAGTAGAGGTTCTCAAACTTTTTCCATTACATTTGGTTTTATTACTATTTTAGTCTTTCTCATTTAGACTGTAACTAACTCTCTTTGAAAAAATCTGTTTTTCAAAAAATTAAAAATGTGTCAATGGGCTCCAATTCCATCCTATTCTATGAGAGTTATATTAAGAAAGCAGTTTTGAGAAACCAGAATAGACAGCTGTCGTAAGTAACAAAAAGCACAAAATAAAAAGGGTGGGACTTTGGAGGTTAAACTGTTAAAAAGGCATGAAAATCTGCATCCACTTCCAAGTTTTTTTGCATCCTATGTCTAATTGATTTGGAGATACCTGGAGCTGGAAAATTGCTACTATTGCAAATTGTATACAATTGCAAATTGCTACCATTGCAAATTGCTACTATTGCAAACAGCATACAACTTTGTGAGGGATAAAAAAATGTATCTCACTAAATTTTACATCTGAACCAGAAAGTATTTAACCTACAATTCAACCTTTTCATTAACAGTACATTAACATAATTGTAAGCAACAAAAGTATTTACAGCACTTTTAAAATATAGGACTCTGTACGGACTTAAGATGGTCCAAACATGATTCGCTAAATTCTACAAAGCTGCTGAATTATATTATTAGGGCTAGCAGAAATTAAGGCAARATATTAAACAGATTTTAGAACACAATCTATCCTAGCTTTCAGCCCAGTGTCGCTCTCTAGCAAAACAGCAGCTCTCCTCTGGCTGGCTGGCATTGGACATTGTTGTTTTATACAGAACAATACTCACTTGATTTACAGAGAAGGCAGCACTGTTGCTGAGAGTGATTAAAGCTTGCTCTTGAATTAATGGATCATCTGTGGCCTGGAGCAAATGAATAAGTTTCTGTAGAGCATCCACATCCATGGTATGGGTTGACACAGGAGGACTGCTGTCTGTCAACATTTAAAAATTAAATACTTGACACCAGGTTTGAGACATTTCACTTAGTCGCTACTTAATGTTTTTTACAAAACTGAAATTTAGCTCTCAGTTGTAGAACATGTTGTTCTAAGTTTGTGCYCAACCATCATGTCATGGTAAAAAGACTGTTTTACAACACTAAGATTTCCATCCTTTTCCTGAGTCCTCTAATAATGACCTCTTTTCAAAGTAGAGAATAAAAAGAACACAGAGTTTGAAGTGCATTACTCCCTGRTTAACCAGTAGCAAATTTCCTCTTCAAAATTATTAGGAATATTCACCAAACTGGTTTGAGGTTCTTTTTCGTGTCCCCTGAAATGAAATACAAAAATCTGTCTGGGCACTGTAGGACACAAAACTTACAGACTACTACTTCCAGAAATTATCATGACACTTTGCTAGTTCCCTGAGGTCCTTTGACAAWGTAACAGCCACAATGCTAAGAATGCTGCTAATCGTGGCACCATGTGAACTGAGGGAGGCTGCTTCTGAGTCAGGATAATGTTATGGAGTAACTGGCTTTCATAAAAGGGTGACACAAATGCCATCAAAGGCTGTTTTCAGCCACGTTGGAGGCAGAATTATTTAGCCAGCTGAAGAGCCAGAAGACCCAATCTATGACTGCTGGACTAGTCATAGATGACTCGAGATGACCTCTGAGAAGCTAACCAGGGCTTTAAATTCCATAGCTTTGCTGCCAACATCTCACCAGGCAAACAGCATAGTATCCTTTGGGGTTAAAAAAAAAAATAGGTCAAAGTTAATGATGATTATCCAAGAGCTCACTTCAAAAACAAAATCGTTTTTCATCCTCGCCGAAACACTTAGTTTACCTTTGAATTATAGGGGGAACACTAATAACTGCAATAGCAAAAGTAAACACCCTGATCGGACGCACGCTTTAGGGGACTTGTGGAAAAAAATAATAAAAATAAGGCTTTTTTAAAATAATCCACGGCCCAGAGGGCCCCAAATCGCCGCCTGGCAGTGGAGGGCCGGTACGCAGGACTGTGGCACGCCTGTAGCAGGGAGCAGGGCTGCCCCGGCCCCGCGGAGTGTGTTCCGGCCGCACCGCACACCGGAGGGGCGAGGCCCTGCCCTGCCCTGCCCGGCCCTGCTCTCACCTGCCGGCGGGCCCTGAGCGGCCCCTGCGCGCTGTCCCCGCCGCCCGCCCGCCGCCAGCCGCCACAGGCAGTAGCAGGCCCCGGCCCCGAGCAGCAGGGCCGCCGCCCTCACCGCCGCGCCCCGCGGCTCCCGCATCGCCCCGGCCGCGGCTGCGTGGCCCGCGGAAGCCGCCGCTCCATCCGGCGTGGCTCGACCGCGGCTTAGCGCTTCACTCGGGCAGCGGGCGCGGTGGCCGTGGCTCTGCCCGCGGTGGCACACGGATGCCGGGCTCACGGCTCGGTGTGCGGGGCGCGGGAGAGGCCTCGCCGCTGTGAGTCAACCATGCGATGCAGTTTCTGTTTTACAGGAAGGGATCACCCAGGCTCCCGGGCCGGCCTGGCCCGCACCGCGCACCGTAACAGGCTGCCCGCTCGGCAAGGCGGCTCGCTGGTGGGAGGGGCGGTCCTGCACCATGGCAGCCCCTGGCGGCAGCCCCTGGCGGGGGCACATCATTCCTGCAGTCGGGAAGCAGCCATCACCGCCGGTCTGGCCTCCGCCGCCCCCTCAGTGTCCAGGTGGTTGGTAGCCTGATCCCACTGGAGCCGGTGGAATAGCAGAGTTCCCCGGTAACATCTGTGGCAGGAGCCGTCAGCCTCCCTCCCATGCTCCTAGAAGAGCCCTGGCCCCGGCTCGTTGTGCCCCTCAGCGCTGGCCATGGCATCTCACATCCCTCCCACTGCTCTCTGCTCACCTGGGCCATGATTTWGTTCTGCTCGTTTTGCCCCTGGCATGTTTCAAACGATTTATGAAAACGTTAAGAACAGAAACAAGATGGAGCAAAGCAATTCTGCTCTATTATCCATGTTAAAACGAGGAGTGACATGAAGGAGCCCGATGAACAGCATTGTCACTTTCCCTGATATGTTTATGTTCTTCGATTTTAATTACAGAAGCATCTCTAGRTTCCAGCTGGATAATTCCTTCCTCATGAGTGCAGTGGGTGCAATCCATATTTTCTATTGGCCTGTAAGGATGGCACAGGATCATGGTTCCTCACTGGTGGATGAGGTATTGCTGTTGGCACAGGAGTAAACAGACTTCCATAAAATGTCRGAGAGAAAAACTGGCCCAGCATGAAGGACTGTGGGGGAAACAAGGTTGGTAGGTTTGCCCTTGGAATTTGTAAGGTGATGCTCTGTGTTTCTATAGTTTCCTGCCTATTTGTCATGCTCCCCTCTGCCTGTTACCAACTCTGCAGCAGCTGTTTTTCAGTTTTCTTCAAACAAAAGAAGGCACAGTGCATAAATGCAAGTTTAAGATATATCCTGATGTATTTAAGCTRCCTAAATAGACTCCATTTGCAATCAGCTATTACAGCCAGTATTTCCATGGAAATATTAATAAAGGGATCTTGAGCCAATTAGAATAATTATAGAGTAGTGCTGCCATGTAGACTGGGTACGTCTGAGAGTCTGTCTCTAGATCATGCTTTGCTTTCTAAGCACAGAAAAACAAAATATAAGATGTATCTGCACCAGGTGTATTTCTGATTCAGCACTTAAAAAATAGCTCATATCTGCATTTCCAAGCAAAAGTTATAGCATTATRGCTATAACAGGTTTATAGCAGCAGTGGCATTAAGTTAATGAACTAAAAGGGCAAGAATTAAGGATAAGATAAAAGGAAGATTCTTTTAAAAGAACCAGTCAAAATTACCCTTTATTTTCTTGTTTCTTACAGGTTGTTGCTTGGTGATATCTAGCCATATTTCTTATTTAATTTTGTTATATTTTAATTTCCTTATGAAGTTACAGTATGCTTGGTGTGAAGATAAATGAGATGATACTGGTCCTTTTATTAAGGAACATCAAAGCTAAGATGAGACCTTTGAACATTTATACACATAGTCTCAAAATTAAGGATATAGAGTTCTAAAATAGCCATTTGCTTAAGTCTTTTTATGAGGTTGTGGTTTGGACATGGTCCAAACCAGTTGGRGCCCCAGTTATCTTGTCCAAAAAATTTAGGATTCCCTGCTGCATCTGAGAATTTCCTTCCTGTCTGATTTCGGTCTGTTTTCATCCAGATTTACTCTTAAACAATATTCAGACAAACTGTAATCTTGCAAACAGTCTGTRTGTGACAACTTCCACTGTTACAATGTTACAATTAAATATGGRTGAAGATCTGGTCTGAGATTTTTCTGCCCTGTGACCCAAATTAGTTTTGCCATAAAGGGTAAAGTGGTATTAAGAAGAATGGGCAAAAACAATGATGATGGAGTCTTTCAGATTGCTGAGTGACTTGCAGAATTCTAATAGAAATAGCCAAACTTGTACAGACCTAATTGCTTGGCATAATTGACTTTTTTTTTTCCAGTTTTACACCTAGTCCAAGCATCACTGCAGAGTACTTGAGTGAGGATTGCATGACCAAGTCTTAAAATTCCTTCTTTATTTGAGCAATTAACATTCTCAGATGTTAAACACAGTCATTGTATTCCATTATATTGCTGGATAGGTTATCTTTCTTGTGTTGGGGATCTTTCAGGACATCCAAAGGAGAAGTTGTCTGAAAGAGGAGGGAAAAGGGGCAAACAGTACTTAAAATATGGCCGACATAATGGTTTAATCCAGCAGAGGGAGTAGYTGACCAATGTTGGGAATGACTTTGGGAATCTGCCCATAGGAAAATTTATGATAGAAGCCATTTAACTGGCTGTTTATTATTTAAAATATTACATATGATGAATTRCAATGATAAGTGATGCGTTTATAGCATTTTTGACATAGTCAACCCCACCTTGCAAATTACATTCCTGTTAAGAAGATTGAAAAGATGCTAAGGCTGGAATCAGTGTGTTGATTAGTGTTGTAAATATTCAGTTGTCTAAACTGAGGACAAGGGTCTTTCATTTTGTCTTCACCTTTTCATATTGGTCTTGACTTAGTTTCATGGAAGCTCAGAACAGTTTGTGTTGGAAGGAACCTTCAAAGAACWTTTAGTGCAACCACCCTGCTATGGGCAAGGACACCTTTCTTTTACTTCATCAGCTTGCTCCAAGGGCCTTCCAGCCTGACTTTGAAAGCTTTTGATAATGGGGCATCCCAACAACTTCTGCTCAGCTGCCTTCAGAGATCTCTCCCAATCTGCATTATTGTCTGATTCTGTTTCTGCACAGTATCCTGATTAGAGTGTGGAAGGCATCTCGAGCTGTTCCCTCTACCTGCCTGCCCTGCTCTGTGCCTCTGCAGAGCAAGGCCCCATTTGATACGGTGTCTTTTTTTGCCTCTATGTCGTGCATGGCTTTTGCTCCTTATCCACAGCATGGGTTTGATTTAGAGCCTTCCTCTTTTTTTTGTTCCCCCACCATGCTTCCTGAAAAGGATTCAAACACAAGCTCCACATTAATTTAATAACAGCAACAGGCCACATGTTGAATGGAAAGTACTATTGCATGCCATGTTTTGACATTTTTACCAGGCACAAGAACTTTTTGTTTAAGTTCCCATTAAATATTCACTTAAATAAATGCAATTTGCCCATATATTTTAGWATACTTTGGATGTTCTTGGTGTATGTGAGCTCGAAGTCCAAAAGTAAATGATTCATGTCCTTTAGCTGAAGATAGCTAAAGGGCAAATGAGAAAAATGGTTCATTGGTTATTGTGCATTGTTACTAAAAGATAATGTAAAGTTGTATGATAAAACAATCCTGAAAAGCAAATATTTTTAAGCTGCATTTTGTTGTCAATATTTGTTGCTAGATCAATTTTTACCTAGCTTCTCATTCAAAATACTCCTCACCTCACAGTATTAAACTTGCTTTAAATTCCATTTTTCATTAAAGTGAATAAGATTATTCAGTCTTATATACATTCTTTTTTTTAATGCACATTAAAAACAATTAAATTCTTAGTAGGAATTCCTAAAGAAATGCCACATACTCTACTATCCTGAACCCAGTACTTAGAAGTCTAGCAATGGAAATATGCTGATACATGMAATAATACTGTTCAGAACTGAATGAAATGGAAGGGATAAAGAAAATGCCTCTATTTTGCAGTACTTTAAAAGATTCTAGTAATCAGTTGTTTATTTTMATAGCTTCATAACTAGATGCTATTTTGCTATTAATACAAATATTAATTTGCAGTTTCTTTTTGCAGGTGCTGCTTTGTAGTGTATTTATTGCTTGTCTAAAATATCCACTAATATTTTCAGAAGAAAAGCTCAGAGAAATAATGGCAAAGGGATTAGATGCTTTCTTATACTAAATTATTCTGTGTTTGTGTGGTTTATAATATTGCACTTGGACTTTTAAACATGCTGGTGGTACAGCATCTACTATGTAGACTACAACTTAAATGATAGTATTGCTTTTTTTGCAAATATTAATGGTGTATGATACTGCAAATACAGTAAGATAATGCCTTTGAAAACATAGAAAATACTTTATTTTTATATCTGTAGGTTTGGGTAGATTGGGGGTTGGTTTGTTTGTTTTTTTTTGTGGCTTTTTAATCTTCAGAATATATAAGGAATATAGGCTCCGCTTCTCTTTATTTAGTGGATATATTAAACCCTTACTTTTGTGGTAATCAAAATAGRTGATGTTAATTTTTTTCACTTCATTACTGTCCACAGTATATCTACGTATATGAACCAGGCATGTGGCCTTCAAGCACTGCATCATTAACTGTAGTATTTCTCATTCTTTTCTGTTCTCTGTATGGTTTTTTCCCCTTTTAAATGAAGACAGCACAGCATGAGATAAAAAGAAATAAGGATTTTACTTTGTTTACACTGAAATCCTAGAAAATGATGTGATATTTCTTGCTTTAATATTCTGTGCAAAGATCTGGTTGAAGTTTTCAATAGGATGTGAATAATAAATCCTTAATCTTTGGATTCACTCACTAAACAATTGAGTCAGTGAGTTGGCATGCATTGTGACCGGATTTTTCTCTTAATTATCTCTGTATAACTGTACTCAATTTTGTCTTCTGTTAGTTCATCTGTCCTGAGTTCACAGTAACTGCATTTCAGCTGTTTCCTCTTTTGCTAACTATTCCATTAATATTCAAATCAGTCCAAAGTTGGAATGGTTGATTTATACAGTACATATATACATATACAAATTTGTGGCAGTCAAACTCTCTTATAGACTTTCTCAGGAGTAAAAGAAATACCTGAGATAAACCCCAATATTTTCTGAGACTAACTGGTATTTATACTTTATTTCTTTTGCAGTGATATTCTTAGCCCGTGGTCTTACTAAGTTTTGGTTTTGTAGAAGTACAGATAATTTATTAAACTACCAGTTAGAATCATGTGGTAAATGCCTGACACATGAAACAATTTTTGCGAAGACTAACTAAAGTATTTGTTTAATATGTTAAATAGCTGAATACAGCTGATCAATAGAAGAGTGGATATGAGGGATGAAAGCCTGAACTGCAGTTATTGAGCTTTCCTTCAAGCATACAAACTAGTTCTGGTTTGTATGCTAATCTATCCTTTCTTTAACCTTTCTGTGTAAAAAGTAGAAATGTCATTTGATAGTGAAGTACTTCAAACTATACACAGAAAATTACACTTGAATGTTCATCASTTTAAATTAGAGCCTTTAATTTGCACCAATCAACATGGAAAAGACAAGATTTAATTTTTTTGTGTGACTAAAAATATTTATAAAACTGCACTACTTTGTGTACTTTACTGTCAGAATTTTTTTTCTCAGATGACTGAAGAATTATGTGCCAAAGAATGAAACTTTTACTTAATGAAGCTTTACTTTGGGTAATTATATGTATTATACACCTACCTCAGGATCATCATAGGAAAAGTCTTTTACCAAAGCAATATTTRTGTTGTTCCTCTGTGGGAGGAAAAAGTTTTCATTTTAAAGAGAGATTACAAACTTAGATTTGGGATTCATTTTCTCTAATGCTATTCTGTGTTAAAACTAGTCCGTTCTGAGTTTCTGCCTGTCCCAGACCTGACATTTCTGTGCTTTAATGAGCTCTATTTGTGAGAAATATGGTGGTATACCCAGGAATAAAAGGACAGTTTGCATTTCGGTCTGAAAGCAAACAATCTGTGTTCTCTTACCCTCTTTCTTTAGTTTTCTGTGTGCTTGGGATTAGGTAGCTCATACTTCATGTAATTAAATTTTCTTTTGAAAAATGGGGGTTAAACATATACGTTTTAAAATATAATAATCACAATAAAGTGACATGTCCACTAATTTCTTTATGATGCATGTAAAATTTKATGATCTTCCATTTAGTATTAGATAAGGTAGGCTATTTTTTTTAAAAGCATACAGTGCCTCTTATATAGGAGGTACAACTCTGTTAGTAACACTGGTGTAAATCTTTACTATGAATCACAGAATTGGATGGGAGGTGAATGTTTTGAATCTGTGCTGTGGTTAACCTTGRTGAACATTTGTCTGGGTTGGTTTTAGTCGTCTTAAAAATCACAGGTGTTGGACACATGCCAAACTTKGCAGGCAGTTTATTCCAGTATTTCATAACCTTTTTGACTACAAATATTTTCCTAACGCAATAGCCTTTCTTGCAAACGGTCCCCCCCAAAAGTAACTGATTACTTTTAAAAATATCCTATTGTCTTATACAACAGGGACATGGAAGATTATTCCTTTTTTTTCTTCAGTGCAGCCTTTCTAAAGTTGTCTCAGCTAAGAGTTTTCTTTAATTATCACAGAAGATGGACTGGAACAGTGGCAYGTTCCATTTATAATTGCTACCAAGTATATGTTTAATTTGGACATGTGGATCATTTCCTTGACTCCAAAACTCCACCTAATTTAAAAGTCAGTGTCAAGACCACAGCAGCCACCTTTAAAGCAATCATTTTCTGTCAATAACTCAACCTCAGGATACTGTGATACCACTGACCTTTTTTAGGAAACTGTAATTTACAAAGCAAATGGTTTCCAGCTGGCCCTGGGGACAGATCTTGTCCAGTCATAAGTAAAAACGAACAGATTTGTTTTTGCACAGAAGTAGAACAGAAAGCTGCAATAAATGATAGTGTGCTAATAATGGTATTTCCTAAATACCCCTTAATTTTGAATTGATCCRTCACCAAACATCATCTACAGTGCCAGAAATAATAAAGGCTGCTAATCATAAGTTTCAGAACTTTGTAAAAGTCCAGACAGGCTTTATTTTCCACAGTCTGAATGCTCAGAGCAAACACAGGTTTGCCCTGGATGGCTTTTGAATAAATATCTCTGAAGGATAGARACTCCACAATCTCCCTGGGTTACCTGTGCTCAGCCACTCTCGTGGTATGAAAATGTTCCCTGGTGTTCAGACAGCACCTCTGTTTCAATGTGTGCCTGTTGCTTTTTGTCTCCTCTGTCACTGTTCCACTCTGAAAGAGCCCAGCTCCCATCATGTGTTTGTATCCCTTACTGGGAGCCCCCTGAGCCTTCTCCAAATGAGCAGTCMCAGCTCTCAGCCTTCCCTTGCAGGGAACATGCTCCAATTCCTTCATCATCMTTTTGCCCGTTGTTGGACTCTCCAACGTGTCCATGTCTCTCAGGTACTGGGAAGCCCAGAACTTGGTGCAATACTCTGGGTGTGGCCTCATGAATGCTGAGGGGAAAGGTCTCCTCTGGATYTCTTGGCARCACTCCTAATGCAGCCCAGGATACCACCTTGTCTTCTTCGTGGCAAGGCCACATCACAGGCTCTGGTTCARCCTGGTGTTTACTGGGACCYCYAGGTCCTTGTCTGACAGCTGKTTTTCAAGCTAGGCTGTCCCCAATATGTTCTGGTGCCCGGACTTGTCACTCAGTAGGTGCAGGATTTTGCACTTCCACTTGTTGAACTTCACAGGATTCCTGTCAACCCCTTTGTCCTGCCTGTCAARGTGCCTCTGGATGGCAGCATGATCCTCTGGTGTATCAGACACTGCTCCCAGTTTGGTGTCATCTGCACACTTGCTGAGTGTGTCCTCTTTCTCATTTTCCAGGTAGTTAATGAAGGTTTTAAACAGGACTCAACCTGTGTAGTCCCCTGGGCTATGCTGTTAGTTACTGGCCTCCAACAAGAGGTTCACTGACGAAACAAAACAAAACAAGCAAAACTACAAAAAAAAACAACAAGAAAACAAGCAAAACCCCCTCAAAATCTAAGTGTGGTTCAAGATATTAATGTGGTTTCRCAAATAATTGGTACTTGATTCTACTGCCAAATCAGAGTCCCTCTGGGTGTAAGAAGCATCTCGGTTCTTCTTGATTCTATGYGTGGAAGTACATGTGACTTGAGTGTTTGGAGGTTAATTCCCTTTGTGACAGCATTTTGCAATAGTTTGAGGTCTGTAATATTTTTCTTAAAGTGGTTGTATGCTCCACTAAGCAGAGAAGTGGTCACGAAAACGAAAAGCTTTTATTATCAGTGTGAGACGTTCAGTACTTGATTCATTAGGAATCACCTGCATCCCAACTGTTACTCATCCATTTTATCATAAAGAGTCTGAAGACATCTTGGAAGTGTTTTCATGGGAAAAAAACTAACTCTGCTACGACTAGGCGAGATCCCAAGAAACRTTTTTGATTCYTGGCACAGTATTTCTGAAGCAGGAAAATGTTACTGATTGCCTCTTTTCTAGCCTACACTTTAATTAAATTCAAATGCATAAAAAGAAAAGGAAAATGTTTTTATTTTCAAAATTAAAAAGTGTATTTTGATGTTTTGAGACTATAATGCATTTTATTATTTAATCAGACAATACATGATTGAAATTGTTGATGAAGCCTATAACAATTTCAGAGTGATTTCTTTTGTTTTAGAAAATTACTGTGTGATTATGGGTGAAAACAATTTACTCTCTAGATTGGTGATGGAAAAGAAMAACTGGCCAAGAATAAAAAAGTATTTTGGTCATGGTTTTGGCTTTTATATCACAGGATAAATTAACATTCTCAACGATATCAGCATGCAAATTTTTTAGTGACAGAAYTTAATCCAGTATCATAATGAACTTTAGCAGCTAATAGAGAAAGCAAGCCAAAATAAATCATACACAGCCATGTCGCCTCTGTTATGGGTGTTGTACTTAGGAAATGTTAAATCCTTCTATGATTTTGTTTTCCTTATGTATATGAATAGAAAACTAAAATCATGGTAATGTTTCTGTTGTTTTGAGCKTGAAATGTGTGAAGAACAGTTGTGGTAGGATTACATCTTAGATATAAAATGCCTTTTCTGTCACGTTATTTAACTGATTCATATCTAGTGTTGATTATATCAGTTGGAATATCAGTATGTTGATTGCCATTCATTTTCCCTTATCTTCCATATCAAAGACATTATATTCAATTTACGTCTCTATAAACTTTGCATTTTCCATTTTTGTTGATSATTAATGTTTTCTGTAGGCTTGAAATCAAACATTGTGCCTATTTACATCTATTCAGTGCTATTTTAAGCTAGTTGTGATGAATCATATATGACAGTCTACAGAGGCTTTTAGAAAACATTGATTTAKAAAGCATTTTCTTCTAGCTTTGAAGATACACAATAGTTTTTTTTAAGCAGGAAACATATTTAAATCAGTGTACTATTGATATTTAGATTATTACATTTATTTTTATGTTGAAACTCATTGATATTTATCATATAGCCTATTTGTGCCATTCTTTTGAAGCTCTTGTGGATGGTTTAATGTTGCTGCAAAACTATTTTTTTCTTCTTTTAGAGACTGAAAATCATATTGAGATTCTTTGACATTTTTTCAGCTAACAAACTCAGTTGAACTGTCTGTTCAATTATAGGTTACAGATGTGACAAACCYTTCCATTCGAACTTACCCAAGCTACAGTTCTGACCTCATCTTTCCAAACAAATCCAAGATTACACAGATTTTGGCAGCATGTTTTCTATTGTTAAAGTTAAAACAGAAATTGTATTAACTGTGGGTTAGGTCTGTTCAGCTGGCTAAACATGTTTGTGAGAGGTTTTCTTATCAATTAATTATCTGCAATTTTAAAAAAATGGGGTTTTGTACTCTAACTTTGGCCTGTGGTGCATTTATGAAATAGTAGTCTTTGTTTAATATCTGCATGTGAATGTTAATTTTGATTCCAGCTCAGACTGTCTTTGGCAATTCAGTGCATTACCGTGCCAGAGAAAGTGAGTGTATGAGGTGCATGGGTTATAGCTCAGCTGTTTGTGGTTTTCCTCCATCTACTCAGTGATCTTGGAGAATTATTTGTCTTCCATGTGTGACAGGGAACTGCATTTAAATGCTGCCATTCATATTCATAGTGCAGGAGCTAAGTTTTCCCCAGAAGCTGTTGAAGTGTTWTATTTCCAGTAGTGGTCATAGTATTGACAGACATATTCATTTTTCCTGCATTCTGTCATGGCAAAACATGGTGCAAAATAATCTTTTCTGTCTTTCATGTGACTGTGGAGAGAAGGGGTCTCTGCCTCTGCAGAGCACTGTAGTTTGTCCCTTAAGGCAACACTCCTAGGACATGCACTGCATTTTAGGAAGACAGGGCAGTTGTCTTCATGTAATTGTTTCCTGGCTAGGACAGAGAAAGAAGGGGAATCAACAAAGGAGTTACTGAAAGAAGAGACTTAAAGAGCTTCTACAGGAAGAGAAAAGCCCATGATTTCCTTTTAGACGTGGAAGTTCATCTGGGACCTTTATGATTGTCCTTTTCCTTGTGCTACATCCTTCTGCACTATCTTCATGACTCCTGYGTGCTTTTTCTGTTCATACAGTCTTTTCTCAAAGAATTTTCTACTAGTCACTGTCAAGAGATCATGCTAACCTATATTATCCTTGGCCCAACCTACTATTTCCATTGTTGTGTTCTTACATTATTTGTAGTTGCAATTACTGTCTGTTCTGCCACTGGCTCATTGGGGTGTCTGCAAATGCCAACATGCAGAAAACCCTAATGTATCCCAGCTAGTTTTTCATGGCGTTTCCCCCAGGCACACACACTTTTGTGTTTTTTTAAATGACAGGAAAAAAACCCCATCACTTGAATATTTCTGTGACTATTTTGAAATAACTCGCTAGTATAATTGAAAAAATAAAGAATTATGCAATGACTGTAACAGTAAGGAATAAAATTATAGTGCATTGTAGTTAAAATAAAAGAATTTCTGGCCACTCCTTGAAAGCTCCAAAGGCTATCTAAGGAAAATAGTATCAAGGGCAATTCCAGCATTCGAAACTTCCGACCATTCTTCACTAGAAATCTTTCCATTTGTTGATTCCAGATGACTAATCAGTCCTTCTCTTAAGTACTGAATTTAATTTGATTTTATTGCGCAAGGGTTCCTTTCGTGGAACTTCTGTGCTGACACTGATTCCACAAGGTCACATTGAAACCTTTATTTGGCAGATAGTTGTTGAACCATGCTCCTTGTTAATATGTCCCTCCCTCACTTAGAGATCTTGCTTAACAGCTGTGGCCAAACATCTTGTKCTGTTAGACACAGCCAGGATGTTCAGCTCGTTATCCCTCATGAACCTTCAGTGGGTGCAGCACTTTCTGATGCCGCTGTTTGAAATCCTGAATGATCAGCCCYGCTTCCTTAACTCTGGCTTCTACTGAACAATCATCGTATTTATCACTGGTTTTAGCCTTGGTCCTAAGAGGTGAATTCATGATCTGTTTGGGAATCCCCAGGGTTATTGAGCAAGAATAGTCTGCTTGTGGTCTGCGGTTTTATTCCGCTGCTTTTCCAATTGGTACTTTTTGCTGACCCGAGAGATTAGAGACCTCTGATGCAGATTTTGTCTTATATTCTTTTCCTGGATTGTCTTTTCCACACAGATTTAGCCTGCTTTAAGCCAGTATTTTTTTCCTAACACTGACTCTTTGCAGAAATTAACATAATGTGGTTTATAAATGCATTTTTTCCTGCTCAGATTTTCACCAGTGGCTGTGCTGCCAATAACAGATGTGCTGCTGTGGTTTCATTGTCTATCCTTTCCAATCATACCCGGTAGTTCTGCATTGAAATAATCCTCCATGATTTGAGAGGAGCCGGACTACTTCACTTAATTATTGTTGCTATTTGTGACAGAATTTTTTTTACTTTTAGTACTTTTAAGTTTCCAGAATATGCSTGGCAGTGAATATTACTGGCAAATAGGGTTTTCCTCTCTGTTTCATCTTTTCAGAATTAACCTTTAACAGTTAAGAYAATGCTTAAGATATTTCCAGGAATAGGGATGAGTCAGATACCACTGTATTTTTGCTATAAGGTTTTTGAAGGATGTTGTGGAAGAAATGGCTAAAGTATCCAGTTTATCAGCAAAGCACCATGAAATATCTTCATAATCTTAATAATGGAGGACACAACAGAATGCAATTAATAATGGGATATGTTCGCTTTGAGATTTTTTGGCATTCCTAGGACCCTTAATATCTCCTGATTTTTTCCTTTATGTGGTTCTTATATTTCATGTCAGCAGAAAAACACTGAATGCTTTGTCTTGCACATATAAAACGAATCGCACGACCTTTGGGACTCATGGTTAAAGCACCAGGGGAATGCACAAAACCCATAAGTAYCTCCAGATCCTCACAGGAACAAACTTTCTCCCTGGAGTTTTCCAGRACTTCTTCCATGAGAGCTAAGAGAAATTTAAAGTTTTGGCCCTGAATTTCTACCCTGCACTTACACATTTCTTAGTGATCTAAGTATATTAGCCAGGAATTTTTTCTTTAGAAATATCATCTACTTAGCTGAGGCATTTGTACTGCTCTGTTACTGTCATATTAGGATGATCACAGGTTTTAGTCAATGTATATCCACATARACACTTGTTTGATAAGGAGGGGATAATGAGTTGTGAGGAGTGAACTCAGAGAATGTCCCACACATMTGAGCTCTCAAAAGCATGCTTATCTTCAGTTTGGGCAGGCACTGATGTGCTGGATGCAGACCACAGCATCCTTCACGTGATCCTTGTCACCTGGAAGTGATGGCATGTGATCTGTGTCAAACTGATACAACAACCTAAAATTCTTCCTAGAAAGATTTCAGTTCTGCCTACCTCCAAAACCAAGCAAAGCAATTATAAGCATACGGAGCTGCATCCTGGGAAGCAACTGTGCCTTGATTACTCACGGTTTTAAGGCACCTCAGCTATGGAAGAGGCAGAGGCTGAGTTATTCACCCAAGCTGGAACAGTGGTAAATCWGCAAGTAGAACCCCCCTTCTGTGTTTGAATCCTTATTAGTGTAACAACTGCCATTCCTTTTTTTCTAGCCCTGTATTTGAGATTAGTCTTAAGTTTGATTTTTTGGTCTACAATAAAACAACACAAAATCAATACAAAAATCTTAAAAATGTTTTCTGGGACTATTTCAGGAAACTGATAGATACAAAGAACCATCAATACATTCAAGAAAAATGTGTCTTGGTCACAATCCTGCAGCTATTTCTGTGTGAACACAAACTGTGTCCATACATAAGAAAGCTCCTCCCCACCATATTATGTACATTTGTTTCTATTGATTTCTGCTGCATGGTTTCAGAGATTTGCCAAAATATTTCACAAGAGTGTCCAGAACAAATTGTGGAAAACAATTACTAGATGAAGGACGCTGTAGAACTAATGTAATTCTGTAGTTATTATCTGCAATAAACAGGCACCTTTGTAGGCAGATAATCCTACAAACCAACAGTATAATTAGAAAAAAAATGTAAACAGCAAGTTTTTCTTTTTTAAAATATCAATTATTTCAATGTACTAAGGAAAAGAGTTCCCTTATTAGCCTATCACAGTGACAATTACACCGTGCTTCTTTACTGTTTGGACTGTTTGCTCTTTGTGTCGTTCCCATTCCTCATCATCTTTGTCCAGGTCAAAAGTTTCTGGATAAATGGGAAGCTTGTCTTTTGGGCACTCCTCATAATAACTTCGAACATATTTTCCAACAGACCATCCTTTGTATTCCTCAGGTGTTTTGCATTCTAGGCCATTGTAGTGAACATTGTAGTGATGCTTCAGCCAGTAGAAAAGATAATGAATATTGTAATCACATCTCCAAGGATTCTCTCTCAGCCACAGTATTTTCAGAAAGTAAAGATCTTCCAGTACTCCATATTCAAAATTCTGCAAGCTGTTGTTTGATAGATCCAGCTCCTCTAAGTTATTTAGGCCTGAGAAAGCAGCTAGGCAATAGAAAAATTGTTATTTGTACCTTATAAAGATAACTTAGAAAAAAACATTCATATCTGTGACAGGAAAAATATGCATATCTACAAGTGAAAAAACATTTTTGTAATTATACAGTTACTGCTCTTTTTGGCTAAAGGCTATAAAAGGACTTCTCAGACATTGAACTTTAAAATATGGCATGCACCTTCAGAAGTGAGAAATATTAGGGGAGTTGTACTGCTGGTAAAGCTATAAAACAGTTCATGATTCTGCCTGAGTGTAGAATAGAGACAGTGGAGGTGGATGAATGCCTGATCTGCTCCTTGAATTCTACTGTTAATGTCATGATACAAAAATAGGAATGTGGAGACTTACTAYTAGATAATGTGCCGGGCCAGAAGCTTTCGTGTGTGTGGAAGTATTTGTGTGCATATATAGAACATTTTAATTAATATTTTAAGGTTTGGAATGGAGTAAACATGGAGCTTCATAATAATGCTTGTGAGTTACATTTCAGAGAGCAGTTCATACTTTTTGCAAGGCTACTGTTTCATTTTATGGCAGAAGTCATAATTAAATAAATCAACTGTGTGATGTTAAACCTCATAAGTACATTTTACTGATATTACCACTTTCTGATGCTATTTAATTGCCTAGATGGTACTAGATAAGGCTATTTTTGCTTGATACACACTCTCTCTCTCTCTCCCAGCTTGTGTCTGCTTTCATAATAAAAACATAAGCACACACAGGCTATAGGCAAATTGCCAAAMAGGGTGCTTGAGCTCCAATAAAATATAATTTAAAAGCAATTATATGTGGTGGTTTTTAACCAAAAAGAGTTTAAATCTTTTGGTTTTTCTGTTATKTTATGGTCCAATATAATTGAAAAGTAGCATCATTATATGAAACGCTTTCTTAGATGCAGCAAAAATACTTTAAAAAAATCATTCCACTACTTAGCAAGCTGGAAACTGTTAGCCTTCAGGTTCCATTACCTTTTGCACTTGACTAGTTTAGTATTAAGAAAGGGCAACTGTGTCTTTATTGACTTTCATGATGAATATATTTCAGTGAAAATCTTTACTCCATGAATTGGATGATGCAAAAGATAAAATTTGCACCAACTTCTAGATTTTAAATTTTTTTCCTTGCCCAGGTTTATATCTGATAGAGACATTATGAAAGTCTATAATTAATAAAATATATATAATTTTTAAGTGAATATTTAAAATTCCTCTTACCAGGATCAATGTAAGCTATTCCATTACTGTTTAGATTTAATATCTTCAGTTCACTGACATCTTCAAACTCCTTGGCKCGTAGCTGTCTGATTTTGTTGTTGGACAGATCAAGTTTTGCTATATCTGGAGGTATGTTACCTGGAACTTTCTTTAAATCTTAAAAAATGAAAAAGACATAACTTGTATCAGCTTTAGATTATTCTTACTGCTTAGGTATCACAGTTCCATACCAGAGTATTATCAGTCTAACATTGTTTCTTATTTTCTTTCCCTTTTATACCATCTACTAGTGCCTTCATGTTTTTTTCAAGTTCTGAATTTCATTCTTTGTTTACTCACACGTTTGCATTTCATGTGGAAATTGTTCACTTCATTAGAGCTTATAGGAAAGCCTCTTTCAGTGTTTTATATTTTTATTTTAGTAGAGCTAGACTATTCATTCACATRGGGATAGGGTAAATAGTGAAGATACTATACTAATAAAAATGTGTGTGAAGGGCTTGATTGTTTAAAGAAAAGAAACCAGAGTAACCAAAAAAATWAAAAAATCCAGGCAGCAAAGTTGTCTGCTTCCCTCTCCTGCTTGTTACACTGGCATTTCCAAAGTAGCTGAGGCCTCTCAGTCATTGGTGTTCGTATCCTTACAGTGTTCCTTGCAAATGAACTCCAGAAAGAATAGCTCCCAGCCCAGTAGTAAGGGCCCATGCTCGAGAAGTGCAGACTGTGGTTTGAACCCTCTCAGGGTAATGTTAATAAACCTAATCTCCAGTATTATTATATTTGCTCAATGAGTGTTCTATTCCTGTACTGTCATTACAAGAAAATGATGGTATCTCTTATTTGATGGTCTTTGAATGWAAGCACGTAGTTTCTGGATCTGTGCTGGAGTCTGTGTGGTCAGTGTACTTCTGAAGGTCTTAAGATGTCTAATGAATAAGGTATTTTTGAGACTAAGGCAACATATCAGAGTCTTCCTGCCTTATATCTGATTATGAGCAGAACTTTGGTATTATAAATACATAAATATTATAACTACTCCAGCCTGCTGTGCTTGGATTGCTTCCTGCTTCCACAGATGTCAAAGTTTCAGGGCCTATTTATCACCAAATGCATGCAAATAATGCTTGAATTAAGAGACTTGGAGAGTTTGGCAGTACTAGAAAGCAGATTTTTTTTCAACTGTTCTTGCAGATACAATTTGTTTGCAGAAAAGCAAACAAATTGCTTTGCTTCCAGTTTTTATTTTGCCTTTTTTTG
>NW_026623271.1:1408581-1540908 GCF_030028575.1 Malurus melanocephalus | reverse complement strand
AAAAAAAAAAAAAAGAAAACAATACACATGGATAAATGTATTTTTAAGATGTTTCTTTCTTGAAATTTCTGACATTAACTGAAAGCTCCTGACCTGTTGTCATTCCTCTTTAGACTCTTACAAGTGGTAGTCTGCTCATCATTCCATTCCCTTCATTGTAAAGGACTAATAGATGGCAGCTTTTCCTGTTACCTTACTGGTTTGGCAACTGATGCACCTTTATTTTCTACTCTGAATTCTTGTCCACACAGATTTAGAGAAATGTTTGTGTCTTCTCTGGATTTTATGTGTATTATGCTCCTATTTTTGATGAAAATTCCAGTGAAATTGTGCATCTGCTGTATAATATTCGTATACAAAGACAGTAAGTACAATGCTTTCATCCAAGATTACCATATGTTCAGAAATACCAAATATCCATGGAATATCTGCATCCAGCTGTCAGGCATATGCACAATAGATCTGGTACTTTAAAAAAAACGTGGAAACATACTCAGTGTGTCCATGCTAAGCATTCAGGAATTTCTGGATTGATACACTTAGTTCTTGACCTGAAGGAGAGAGTCCCTGTACCCTCTAGTACCCTTATTAGAGACCGAAATAACTTTATGCCTCCATTATTAGTATTAAAGACAATAAACCATGCTTTTTAAATACCAGAAACCCGTTTGAAACTCCCATGAAGATCAGACTACATTGAATGAAACCCSTTTGAAATTCCCATGAAGATCAGASTACAYTGAATGTTTCTATGAACTYTGAGAAAAAAGTAATGTTTTTCTTGCCAGAAGTTTCTGAGTATATTTATATATTYRGCTCATCYCTTTGATACCACTRMRTGGGGAGARCTGTAAAATCAGTCTTTGCTTATATTAGGATTATAATATATGTCTAGGTTTTGGACAATAACTTTTTACTGGGAACGTAGAGTAATAGTGAATATAGCTAAGATCCTTTGAAGGATAATTAAGATCATAATCAGTAATCTAATAATTAAGATCCCACCTAGAAGGAAAGGTAGGGTAGGTGAATATTAAAAAAAATAATAAATGCTAGCAGGTAAAGCAGCATATATCATTAATAAAAATGAYGTAGTAGCTGCCTGGTAAAACAAAGAGAAAATTGAACCAGAGGGACAAGAATGGAATTTAAGAGRGTGGAAAAAAGTAAAGAACACAGAYCATTTAATAACATGCATAGCTGATAAACCATGTAATCAAATACTGAAATCATTAATTCTTGATATTTAGATACTATCTCCTTATACAGAATTCTGGTCTTGTCTCTGGCAAGAGTAAGGGCACACTGAGATTTTTACAGAAAATCAAGTTGTTCTTAAATTGAAATTTAGCTGAACTAAACACACTGCAGTGATCTGGTATTGCAAGCTAAGCCCTGCTACAATTGGGAGAAAGGTCTCACAGTGTTGGCTGTTTCAAGCAATGCTTCTTATTTCAAAATTGTTAAGTTAAGGGAATTATTCTCTTCTGAATTATTTTGTTGTTTGCTTTGTTTCATTGTGGGATAAAATATGGGARATGCAAAGCACAAATAAATGTGCACTTCTGTGTTGATATATGCARTCTGGTTTACCCTTGAGGCTTAACTGTGGCTCTTAGGGGCCTGAGAAAGATTTAGGGATGGAATGTATCCAAGTATCTGAAAAACATTTCTTGAAGGCCCTTCAACTTTGAATTGTTTGCTGGATGCTGGGAGGAAGARCACAGAGGAGGTATTTCTTCATGAACACAAACATACAATTTCTTCCCTTAGTAGAAGAAATTTTGCACAGCAAATGTGAGGATGCGAAGGCTTTCCTTTGCAATCAGATTCCTTTGGGCATTGAAAACACAGCTGGCTGCTCCAGTTCTGCTTTACAGCTCACTTCTGTCAAAGTTATTGCTATCTTTGTGTTTGTACAATGGAAGGAGGAAAAGACAGTGCTTTTCTGTATCAGCTCAACAGTTTCAGCACAGCTGTAATTTGACTGATTAGTCTGTTTATAGTTGTACRATCAGACTAGTGAGGTGCTGGTCCTTGACTTCAGTAACTTAAGCAATATGCTTCATTTTATTCCTGTTGCTTTCTATTAGATACTTACATTGGAGCAACAAGGAATATCTGTGGAATTGGAGCTGCAGAGCAGAGGTAAAATGAAGAAAGAATTCCTACTTATTGCTGGTAGTTTCAAGAGAAAAAACTATTAACAGTATCAGTTTAAGTATTGCGAGTACTAGTACTACATTCATTTGCAGTGAATAATATGTGAATAAATGTAGCAAGGATTAAATAAATATAATATTAAAATCATTAWTTCARTTATAWTGACAGATACAAACCTTTTCTTTTGCAGTTCAGAGTTGGCACGGGAAACACATACATGTGGCACAAAGAGGAGTCAAATTCTGGTTTGGCAGGTTCAGGCTTCTCCCGTTTTATGTTTCTGGGGTCCTGCCTGTCCTCTTCAYTACATAGCTGATCAGCTTTTATCTGCTTTAGCTTTTGATTTTTCAGTTCTATTGGGTGCACACATTTGGCATAATTTCCCAAATTCCTGTTTGTTGGAACCTGTAGCATTGTAACAAGAGTTTCTAGTTCACAGTTGCAATGCCAGGGATTATCATAAAGACGTAGGTAGTTTAGACTGGGTGTATAAATAAAAATCTCCTCAGATAAAACCCTAATTTGGTTATGCTGAAGTAAGAGTGTGGTAAGTTTATCCAAACCATAAAAAGCCTCGCTCTCAATTTTTGATATGTCATTCTGTTGTAAATCCAGACTTTTCAGTACTTTATACTTGGAAAACATATTATTCTTCAATTTACGAATCCTGTTTCTTGCTAGCAGCATGTGTTTTATATCCTCTGGCCAATCAGGTGCCAGAAAACCCAATTTTCTTTCCTGGCAATCTAGGTATTTCTCATGAAGGTAAGTGTAAATATCACATGTTGGGCCTCGGGCATTGCGCTTAACAGTGCCAGATGCTCTCCTTAAAATGTTTTCCCTTTCATTGTTTCTCAAACTCCTATTCCTTGTCCTCCTACAGTCAGATGCATTACAAAGAAGAATTAGTAATATAATAGTAACTACTWGCATCCTGTCATTCAGCTGGCCCCAGTTATTTTCTGTGACAGCTGGAACAGTTGAWATTTTTGGATAGTCTGAATCAGTGTTGTACAGATCTGAGGARGCACAGCTGGGGTATGTGGGATTCCTGTGTTGGAAGAAAAGTAAAACATTAGAACAGATGAAATGGGCATTTTCATGGAGGCTTTTACATAATATGCAGTCAAGTACTCAATCCCGGTGCTACTTGGAGCTTCACAAATACTTTGAAGATTTAATGTCCTATCTCTTTTTGTGTATTTGTTAGTTTTTACTTACTCTAGTCTACTGTTTTTCATTTTGATTAAACATGGGAAGCTACCTGGACCAATTTCTTACTGATCTTTGTTAGGAGATTGTCATGTGTTCAGGAAAGCAGCATAAGGCTGGACCTTTTTGCATTTAAGTTAATCTTGGAAGCYGAGCTCAAACGAGGAGTTTGAAGCTGTTCTCTTCTGGCTTCCTGAATGTTGAACAACTGGAACACATACAAAGCCAGAGCAGGGAAAGCCATCCAGTGCCCATCAAACTCCCAGTTTTATGGGAGTTTTTTTAGTTTGTGCAYGAGGGTGGGCTTGTTTTCAAGTCATTCTGTCAGGACTGTTTGCACCAATTTGGGGGGAATTTGTGCTGTCATGTCAGTAATCTGCTGCCACCATAGGCTCAGGGTATTGGTCCAGATGGATTGAACCTGTATGAGGAACCCTTACATTTATGTCATACACTGACAATTTGAACTGTTCACTTTTAATATGATCATTTTTTGGTTTGRTTGGGKKTTTTTTGCTTTTGTTTGGGTTTGGAGTATGTAATTTGATTTTGGGGTTTTTTTTAAGTGAATTAAGAAATTTGCAAGGCTTAAAARTCTGAGAATACCAAGTATTAAATACAAGAACTACAAACTTTTTCTATTAATTCTAATTTATACCAAGAAGAAAGATCTTTTCAAGTGCTTTGGTTATTTGGGTCACAAGTCTTCCTGATAAAAAAAATAAGGACTTGTGTTCTTAAGTACTTTGAAAATGGAGCTTAGTAGGGTTCAGAGATAATCAGTGAAGTTCTCATTGGTTTTCTACRGTACCAGGGCAAAATGATACATTCAATCTCAATTAATTTTGATAAACAGGTTTCAAAACTTCACCAGTCTGGGAGAAGGGTTTTGTTGTTATTTTGTTGTACAAGCTTGGAGTTGTCAACAAAAATACATTTTAATACTGGATTGTTTACAGCTTCCTTTATTCCTTCACTAGTCCACATGGGGTCTAAATATGTCTCACTAAATTTCTGGATATTTTTCAGAGCTTTAATTTGAAAGGTGTCTGAGAATGCAATCACCATTATGTATTTGTCAATTTTTTTCTCAGTTTAACATTTTTAGTTTTATCTTGCTTTCCATTRATTTTCTTTAACATTTTTTCACTGCTTTTCCTTGATGGAAAAACAATGTTTGACTTTGCTTTAATTAATAATTTCTTAGAAAAAAGTTATATGTAATTTTTGCTAATAATAAAACCAATCTAAAATTAGCATTAATATTTTGTTCASAAATCAGGTTTATGAAATCAATTTATAGGCTATTTCCAGTTTAATATAAAACAATAATTTGGTGTCATTTGTAGTTACTTTGGAGTGGAGTGTACATCCTATGTTCTAGCCTAGAAAAACACCAATATTTACATGCAAGTTTTTWAAAATTACCATAGGTAAAATACACTTCAAGAACTTCAAACAAAAATGGTTTAGGATAGGCAAGTTAGAGAGGCAAGGGCTGCTTTTCTCCTCTTATCAATAGATCTAGTGATTTTATCATAGAAAACTATCAAATTAGTGAGGAATGCTTTGCTGCTGATAGACTCATGCTGACTATTCACTGTCACTTTTGCATCCTTCATGTGCTTGAACAGGGCTCTAAGGAGGATTTGCTACATATCTTTCCCAGGGACTCCGCTGAAGCTGACTGGCCTGTAGTTTCTTGCATCTTCTTCCATTTTGTGAAAATGGATGTGACATTTCCTATCTTCCAGTCATTGAGAATCTCCTCAGATTGTCATGACCTTTGAAAAATGAGTGAGGCTTCTCAATGACAAGAGACAGCTTTCTTCCTCTTGGATGCACCCTGTCTCATCCCATTTCCTCAGGTGCTCCCTGACATTAACTTCTTCTATGATGGGTATTACCTCACTCTCACAGACTCTRCTCACAGGCTCCAGTGAGGCACAAGGGAAGCCTTCAGACAAGACTTAGCTGTAAAAACTGAGGCAAAAAAGTAATTGAGTAGCTTGTCCTCAAAGATTAACCAGTTCTCCTGGGCCCCTTTGCCCTCCAGGGCTGTCCACCATGAGATTCTGTTAAACAGATCTCTAAACTARCCAAAATCTGCTAACAAGTTCAGGTTTTCTTCTTCTACAGTTTGTCCAATTTTCTTCTGTCTGGATTTTGAATTTCTCATTTTCACAGCTGCAGTAATCAAAGCTGCTCTAGTTCTTCATATTCCTTGACCTGTTGAAGAAAACATTCTCTAGACCACTTGTCAGTCAGCTGGAGCAAGAAATTGTSTTCAACATACTCTGGAAGTCTCCTGAATTGTTCATGCCCAGATGTATTTTCTGGCAGCAGATATGAGTGCTAAAGTCTCTCATGAGTAACCAGGATAAGGCTTCTTTCAGCTGTCCAAAGGTTTCATCCACCATCTCTTCTCGATCAAGCAGACCAAGCAGCAGATACCTGCCACAATGTAATGCTCCTAGGTCTAGCCTCTAATCATTACAAATCAGCTCTTGACTGATTTGTCCCCCATTCCAAAGCAAAGCTCCATGTGTTCASGCATGACTTGGCCTGGAGTGCAGCCCATCTGCCCCTTCCTGGGCTGTCATTCCTAAGTATTCTGGAACCTTTCATTGCACCCCTTCAGTTGCATGTGCTATCCCTTTACATCTCTGGAGTCCCAGTGAAATCACAGCTCTGSACCTGTGCTTGGACTTTGGWCCCTGCTGGTTGATTCCCAAGCTAYAAGTGTTTGTGTTCAGACACTTGAGATAGACCCCTTTGTGCTGCTTTMATRTGGAAGGTTWCAGATATTTTCYTCATCATTATCCCCCTCCACTATTCCCCCCAGCTTTCTTACCACTCCYTGTACCTTTTTTTCAAGTTATGGYTGTCTTCTAACTAAATACATACCTWTTTTTAYGGATATCTCCTCTCTCAAATCCTTTGTTGCAGGAATATATTTCAAAAGCACRAACTTTCCTTTTTAGAGTTGGTTGGTATTGGATTTCCAGCTCTCTGGATGGTCCTTTTGCCTGATAACTGAAATAGTGARAAGGTGACCACAACATGGAAGAAGATACAGGCTCAACTATTACATTTTCATATACAAATGCTGAAAATTTGCCTTTGTGTTATATTGACATTTATTGTGAAGCAATCTTCATACTAGGAGACTTGTTCCCATTACATAAATTGAACAATATGGGTAGTATCTCTTCTGCTGGTCAATAAAATATGGAAACCTTGTAATTACTCAAGTTTAATGTTCCACCTAGAGGGAAGAACTGAACAGGAAGCATTTTGTAAATTATATTAAATTGTATTACTGGTTAAAAAAAATGTGGCAGAGTTCGTGGACAAAATTCGCCAGTGCTTTTAGACACCAGGGCTGTCTAACAGTAATCTTGGTTTAGAAAAATCTGTAAATGTGCTTCAATCATGTGAAAAATCCCTTGTGCTCTGTAGGAATGTATAGTGTGTGTATCCTTCAAAATGATAGAATGACCMTACTTAAAGTGAGTAAAAGTAGCATYRCGTGTCTTGGTATTCTGCTTYGAKGTTTCCAAAGAAAATGACTGAGATRTACAAAAGTTACTGTGATGACTTAAAGATACTTGTTCATAGTTTTCCCCTTGTTACATACAAATAAAATTTTCATATGCTTCTGGATCATTTTATTATTCAGGATGAATCAATAGGATATATCAGAAGGCTGAAGAGCTCTTCACTATTTAAATCCATTTATAGAGATAGTAATAACGGAGCTCTACGACTATTGACAAGGTAAAATTAAACAGAAATATGGAAGTGCATTTGTTTTAATCTTTTGGGAAATTTAGAAACATATGTTGTAGGAATACTCTTTTTTGAGTGATTTGCAGGATTCTGTCTGCTATACAAAATGAAATAAATGTCTCATATATTTCACTTAGCAGTTATTTTATCTTTTTAGTATATWTAAAAATATAAGCCTAGATACCCCTCTGTATTGCACAGAGTTTTACAGAAACTCCTAAAAGAAAATGCTATCCAAAAAATTCTTATGCATGTCCAGATCTTCATGATGACGCAAGAAGTTTGCAAGTTAGATATGTTCYTAGAAATATATTTTTGAAATAGGTGATTGTGGATAGGTGCATTGTGTGAGCCAAGGCCTTGTGTGACAACTGCAAAAGAAAGAAAGAGTTATTCCAAACTGTTATTTGGAAGATCAGTGGGCTGAAGGCAGAGAATTTGTTACCTTACAAAAGCCKGCCCTTCCTGTTTCAGAGGTATCTCTAGAGACTCATATTCTGCCTGGCAGGTAGAATTGCTGGATTACAAGCTGCCTTGGAGGAAAAAGGGTGTGCTGTTCACAACAGAAAGCAGCACAAGGATGTATATGGAKTTGAAGAATACCTGTACATTGTTTCCCTTTCCTATGAGGAAAACAAATGTCTTTCAACAACATCCCCACAAAGCTTAGAAACACGGGGTTTTTTTGGCATTTGCACAATACATTTTGACTTTTGTTTTTCTTAGTCTGAAATGCCTTATCCTCAAATAACTAGCATTTGTTTTGGCAAAGTTTTGCATTTAGTGTCTCCAATCCTACCACTCATCTCCTCATCAATATAATTTTCATTGTAATCTGTGTTTTCTCCATGTTGGTTGATATTTTGTCTTTTTAGATTTCCATATATTTATGCTGAAGTTTGGAAAATCAGTTTTGMTGTGTGAATAGCAAATAGCAAAGAAAAATTCTCCACTGACAAAATACCTTTTGCAGTTATCTTCTACCTTGTTAATATGAAATTTTCCCAGTCATACATGATGCTTTTGATTTAAAACCGTAAGATTACAAAAAATTGTTGGATAAGAAGCAAAGCTCRTTGTTTCTGAGATTATGGGGATGTACAAAAAGTTGCTGTCCTGTGAAGAATTTGATAGCAGACAGATTTTATGGACAGAATTAGCTCAGCACAGGTCCTGCCTACTGTGGTAACTAACACGAAGTGCTTAGAGGTGGCAGTATTGCATTTCCTAATGCTGCACGGGAAGTTTGCTGTGGAGTACCAGACATCCTTTATTGGGACAAGGAGCTAGTGAAGTGTTGGGGTAATTTTTTATTCTCTCATACCATTCCATGCAAGCATTTCAACCTCCATATTGCACAATAGAGATAATCAGCTGCAATTTCCCTCTGAAAACTTCTGTTGCCTATGGTAGACATGAACACTGTCCATCAGGAATAAATGTCAGAAGGTGAATTTGTCAGACTGCTTTAAAACAGCAATCCTGAGACTGCAAATGACAAAATTAATTGAAAAACCAGTATGATAGAATTCCTGCAGAATTCAGCTGTAACACAAAACAAGGATTTTTAGTAGTCTGTATACTCCTTAAGTTTTAAGGAAGATACCACTTTAAAAATGGAAAAAGAAGGCATGTGTTAATATTCCCAGATCATAAAAAAATTGGTCATATGACCTATAAAGGRAATCAGCATCTATTCAAAAGTATTGTAAGGTTTTGATCACAGTCTTCAAAATGCAGTAAGAAAGGCTTACCTGTGTTTTAAATTGTGCAGCCTTGCAGCAACATATAAATKAAAAAGACTCAGAGCTACCAGAGTMGCTGGTGTAAACAGAGTGTACTCTGGTTTATACCAGTGTATAAACCCTAGTCTCTTAATTTATTTTCTATTTTATCAGATATGTCTGGAAGTATAATTCTCCAAGTTTGATTTTTCCCACTCCTTTCTGTGGGATATCACACTGAAATGCAAAAAGGTTCAGGTTTCTATAAAGAAAGGTACTTTTTATTTTTGTACTTAATATGAATTAAATATTTCCATTTTTTAAAAAAAAAGACACCAGAAACAACACATGCCTTTATTTTCTAATATCTGGTTCTAATGCACATTGTCCATATTGTAGGTTTTTTTTTTTTCAGAAAATCTAATTTCATATTTAATTTCTTTTTTTTTTTCTGATTTTTTTTTTACAAAAAAGCATTCTTTTTGCATTTCCTATGTCTTTGTTTTCAGTTCAAGTCAGCATATTTCCCCMCTCTATACTGAAAGTACAAAGTCAGTTCCAAAAGTCAGTATGCCACTCCTTAAGCAGTCAGCTCCTCAGTGGGWGTTTCCATCTTCTTCAAAATGCCTAATTTTGCTGACTTGCAGAACCACATGACTACAACTAAATGTCTACCAGAGCAGAAGGTCCTAATTCTAGGTTTTGATTTTCTGTATGCTTTCATTTGTGGTGCTTGTGGTAACTGTTATTTATTCCAGTTARAAGTACAGTTCAGCAAATGAATAGTTTTCAGTATGATATAAACCTGCAGATGGAAATTTAGTAWTTTCAGAGTATAGATTCTTGCTTTTTACAGAGTGCTGTTGATTAAYATTTTCCACTTACACAGTTTGCTTTCTTTTAACTGATGTTAAGTATAAAGAAATGTTTTCCAAAAGAACTGATCAAAACCTAAAATTGCATGACTGATTTTTGGATAATTCCCTTTTGCAACACTTTCAGTTTTTCAGATTAAAAGTACTCTTCTAAATAAGTATATTACTTGAGAGGCTTTAACTGCACATTTCTGCTTTTAATGTCTTTTGATAGAGATCTGGTTTTCATTTCCAGCAGGGACTGCTTGTAAAATCAATGGGGAAGGCAGTCCAGCAAACTTACACTGAAAAGTCATACTAGCAAAGTATGCACAAAAAGTTCCAATTAATTAAAAAAGTATGCTTTTGCAGTTACTTGAGATAACTTTACAATGTTGCTGGTTTCACATGGTGAAATATCTTGCTTGATAGTGCTATTCCCCAGTAATTTGCAATACAAGAAACAGAGGAAGAAGTGCAGCAGAAGAATTGGACTTTCAAACTTCAGCAAGTAGATAATTCTATTTCATATTGAAYATATTTTCTTTACAGTAATTTTCATAAAACTTTAACTATGGCATTTTATGTTCTTTTGATTCTGCATCATGCTCTTGTAACAAATTGCTCTCTATTGTTTTCTGTGGTTTYTTTGCAAAGCTTCCCCAGTTTACAATAAATGAGTTTAGCTCACTGCAGAAAATTCACAGACAAAGTTTTACCATACCTGGACTCTGGAAAAAGCTGTCACATCTGTTTGGAAATTCCAGGTTGSATTCAGGTTTGTAGCTCACGTCTTTCTTTCATAATGTGAAGCAGAGGATCCTTCATATGACTGGCAGCATCCTGCATTCATGGTATACTGAAGTTGAGCAAGCTCTGCAGCAGCCTTCCTGGGTTTTGAATTACAKGACTACAGCTGTTTAAGTTTTACTCAGGAATAATAGCACTATAGGTTTGGATTGCTTCCAACAAACTGTCAGATCTATAAACAGCTAGTACTTACTGCATAATGAGAACAAGGCTTGCTTTTTGTAGCCATAAATAGACTAATTGTGTGTCATGATTAGTTGGGGGTTTGTATCTTGAGCTTTAAAAATGCAGTTTTTACTAAGATATCAAAAAACTAAAAGCCACTCTGTGCTGGAAAAAAAAAAACCCAGCCAAATTTACAGTTGATTTCCCAAGAAGGAATTTAATTAAAAAGTGAACTTTTGATACTGATTTACATTGGTTTAACATACAAGTTGAAGTGATATTTATAGTTGATTCTAAAAATAGTTATGCTTTGGATTATTTTAGTATCCTATTAAATTTCTAAAGAAAACAAAGGTTTTAGAATTCAGTACTATCTTAGAAACTTTCAAATATATACTGTGTCTTGAAACATACTCCAAAAGCAATATGAAATGCCAAATTGTAAGACAATGAAAGTCTCCTAATGTTTCAATACACTCACACATACATTTCTTTATATACTCAGAGGATTCTCCGTATAACTAAATACCTGTGAAATGATAAAGAGATGGGATCTGAGGAATATAAAAAGTTAACTTTCCATCTAACAAAACCTTTTCAGAACAAARGATGAGGCAGATGGGGCAACAGTCTTGTTCTGATTGCTCTTTACTGAATGTCTTTACTGAATGTTTCTTGTTCAAGAGAATCATGCTGAGATTKTTGTGCAGTGACAGTGTGAAATCTGAAATGAGGGCTGAGGTCAGAGGAAAGTTAAGAACTACCTACCTCTGAGTAACTTTTTCAAAATGCCAGTAACTGGTTCTGCTTTCCCATTCTTGCTTGTTTAGGAGTGTCATCATGAGCCATAGGGATCTGCCTCTCGAAAGCGTGATCCAATAATACTCAGGGAAAAGTAATCATCGTCAATCTGGTAAAACCACAATCCTCCCCTTTCAGAGGACAGTGGGTTTGCTTGCCAGTGCACTTGAAAGGAGTTCCCCAGCTTCCTCCATTTTGGGATTCTGGAACAGTGCTTAATGATTATGACCAAGTACTTAAGTGAAMAGTTAAAACCAAAAAAATCATCAAATTGCATCACAGTTGGAGAGAACATTTTAGAAAGTTTTTTTCCCCCTCACTGAATGAACTAAACCAAAGGGAACTTTTGTAAGGCTAACATTTCAGAATTAGTTTGAAAAATGTTGAGAGGCTATAGTATAAACACTGAAATTATGCTTAAAATGTTCTGCAGAACGTGTATTTTTCCTGTTTTTTCATGTTTCTTAGTTTTTTCTTCCATTTTAAAATTACAGTTCTTTTTATATGAAAGAATTTTATTTTGTTCTATTGCAATTATTTCTGCAGGATTCGAACCTTTATTTAGAAAGCCCATCTGTGAAATGGGTGATTGTGTTAAGGATTGTGTGAGTGGTAACCTCAGGACCAAGGCACTTGATTGCCTTGTTAAAACACAGGCACAAAACTGGSAGTTAACCAGACATTTTCTAGCCCATTGTCATAAAAAAAGGCTTTGTTTTCTTTGACTGCTATGTTCATTCATACATGGTAGTCATACTGGATAAATGGCAGGCATAGGTGTTTTTGCATAAAGTYGTGGCAATTAAGATTTTATCCTTATGGCACAGGCAATAAATATTTTCATTAATGGGTTTCAACATATTTTCATAAAAATACAGAGATTCTCTTGTGTCTTGCTCAAAAGGTACCCTTTCACACCATTCACATTCTCAGAGCCCCACCTAGAAAGGGTAAGATCTCTGTCCTGCTTCTGAAGCTGAACATATAGGTGGAAAATTTGCTGCTGTTAAAGACCTAAATGTATGAAGCAATTGCATGTCAGGCCCAAAATGTGTTACAGCACAYCTGTCACTTGCTGGGGGTTACAACAGCTGGATAAGAGAACACAAGCCACGGGGAAAAGTAAATTTGTCCCTTTCATTTCTTGACATTTGGTTTGTGGGGATGTCAGAGAAGTCTGCATGTAGACTTCACCAGTTTTTGCCATCTGTGTTCCCTCTGCTCTGGCTTTGTTGGGAGAATTCTCATTTTGGCAAATTCTGGCTTCTTCAGACATATCAAGCAACAAAAAATGGGCCATCACTTGGGGAGCAAATCTGACCTATGCTTTTTAGTTATTGAAGAAGAGGTTGATTGTTTACATTTCCCGAGTACAAACTTGTGTAACTGAAGAATACTATAAGTTACACATGCTCTGTTATTTTTAGAAAAATGCTAATTCAGGAGTAAGTTAACGTAAGCTTTTTTTTTTTTTTCTTTCTTTTTTTTTTTGACAGTGGAAAATTAAAATAAAAATAACATGTGGAGTCAAGCCATCAATGTCGTGTGCCAAACATCTGAAAGGATGTCACAATTCATTTCGTGATTCTTGACAAAGACAGGATACAAAAARAAGATAGTCCCATGTGCCCCAGAGAGTACTTCCTCTATTCTGAATGTTGATTTTCAAATTTCTACTCTCACAGTGTATTGCCAATACTGGAATCACAGAAGAGTGTTTCTTCAAAATCCCTTCTGTGCTGCAGACGGCATTTTGCCTTGTAGGGTGGATACTGGGAGATCTGGGAGAAAGAATTTTAAAGTAGTATATGTGTAGCAAAAAAGCCAAAACATGAATAAAAACTCTGTGTATTTCCATTCTTTGTAATTAAAAAACTATTAAAAGATTAAATTAAATGAACTTTGATATTCTTACAAGCATTTCATCATTTCACTGCAATTATTTTCTAAATCTATGGGGACAGATGTCTAGCTGTGTTTGCTCCATGTTTGTTTTGATATACTTTCAGATCATACTACACTATTATACAATCAAGAACAAAACCTAGTTCCATCATTTGCATATTAGATTGAAAACTCCTGCAGACAAGGAATTATATTTTACTTGTTTACCTTATTTTATTTGCATTTATAACTTATTTTTGCATTAACTTCTGATCTGTATATGCAAGGAAAAGAAGAYATTTATAGAATGATTTTATTGAATTTCATATTCTGTCCTGAGAACCAGCATGCTTCTTTCCCCAGGACATTTTATCTCCTGGTGATTGCTCCCAATAGAAAAGAGGCTCGATTGCCTTTGCCATAGTGGCCCTACACTGCCCCTGATCATTTTGCAAACATTTGGGGTGAGCAAATCCAACCTACCCATGCTGATRGTGAGGTGTGCAGTACTATCTGTAGATCTTCATTGATGTGATACCAACATCAACCCCATTCCCAAAGTCTCTGTGTCCTTTTGTCCAACAGACATGTCTCAGTTGGTGAGAGCCTGGAGTGCACCGACAGGCTCTACCTGTGTGTGGTTACAAAATGGTTCTTTCTGTTTAATCCTTCTCTGCTGCTTCCCCTGCAGCCTCACAAGATTCTGCTCCTTTGCTTTCTTCATCTGTTTCTTAGACTACTGCTGYTCCTAGAGGAGCCTGATCCAGGGTTACACGGCTGCACCATATCAGWCTCCCCTTGAATGCTGTCAGAGGGATGGGACTTGATGGGATTTTATATCACCATACATTACCAGCAAAATATTTCCTCTATTTATTTTGAGGGTAGGGTTTTCATTCTGTCATTTTGCAGSCTGTTGTTACAAATATGCTGTACTTGTCCTGAACTTAAACCACACCAGTTTATTTACATCCACAGTGCTAAAAGTGCCAGTGTGTGTCGTGAGCCACACCATATTCTGTCTGTCTGTCTGTCTGTTTGAGATCTGCACAAACACTTTAAGAATAGATTTGACAGAGCTGAAGCCAGTTCTCTAGCGCTGGCATCCCTCTACATAAGGGAAAATGTGCAAAGAGTGCCACAGCCCCTAAGAAGGAGAGAAAAGACATTTAAGATCAAAAWATTTAAAACAATTGAGAAAGAATYTCTTTAAAAGGCCACTTCAGCCTGAAAATAAAGAGCAAGCCAACCTGGGCATAAGTTAAAAGGTGGGGCATTATGCCAGAAAAGAAAAGACAGTCTGCCTTGATTATAACTTAAAGTCAGTTACTCCATGAAAAAAAAAAAAAAAAATCTCACGTGCAAAAAGAAACCAGACATTAAAACTGCGGAAAGAAGAGCCAGAAACCCAAGGTGTGAAAGTAAAGCAGGCTTGATTCTAGTTTCCACTGGTAAGTAGCAGTGGGGAGCAGTTGGGTGTGCTAAAAATGCTGGAGGCTGGAAGGGCAAGGACGGGGAGCATCTCATGGAGCATTGTTACCACCCTGAGGTGTGATGGGTCATCAGCTGCTGCTCTGTATCTGTGACTTGCTCTTCTGTGACCATCTCCTGTCTGCTGATAGTGTCCACTGTCAGACAACATTCATACCCTAAACAAAGCCTGTCCTTACCCTGCTGCTCCCCTTCAGCAAGGCAGCCAAGCACATCAGGCTTCTGCAGCAGCTGGAGRCGTGGGGCACAGCAGGAATCCCTCCCAGTATGTTTATATTACATATATGTGTTTATATTTCTCTTTGGATTCTTCTCTCCACGGGCCTGATTTGGTACCCAGGAGGACATGCCAGACTACTTTTTCTATGGATACTTTGCAAATGAATTCCTGGGGCAGTCAGGGCAGCACAGGGATTGAATAGAATCATATAATCATTGAGGGTGGAAAAGACCTCTAAGATCACCAGGTTCAATCATCAACTGTTACATTACACAACTTCAAAACCCTGGAAAACAGAGAGATCTCTACATGCAAATATCAGAGGGGGACTACTTCATGGGGWGGAATTGTTCACATCTATATTGTCTGTAGAAGCTAAAAGAAAACTGTTATTTACACAGCTTTTATATGTCAAAAGAAACACTTTGTGTGCCCAGGAGTGACTTGACGTGTATTGAATTTAAGCAGTTGAAGAATTGTCTCCCTGCAGTGATAAAAGGAATAAACAGAATTGACAGATCCATCTGTCCATTTGTAATTTCATTGAATATTGCACTGAGGACGCAGAGTTGTCGTGATTTCAGTGGATATTTGGATAAGCTCTTAATGTATGTCAGATGTGTAACTTGCATCTTAAATATTTCAACAGAGAATAACCAAATACTGATTTGAGTTTCAAGCTAATGAGTAAATGCTCCCCATACATCAGGCACATTCATGTGGCTGATTGCCAGAAGGTTACAGAAGCTGGTCTTAAGATGATTTCACCATTGAAGCATTCTTRTCCTGAATATGGCAGATGCACAAGATACTGGATCACATCAGATTTCTGTAATCTTTGCAAAAAGATTGTAGTAAAGTCAGTTATAGTTTTAGTATGTCAGGCTAACATGCTTTCAGTTTAAAAAATAAATTCTTAGAAATATAGGTATCTTAATATTTTATAGACASAGTTTATTTGYCCCTCTATTATATTTTYAAAAATCCATTCAYTATTACTCCAGTTCTRGCAAAAAAAMCCCAACCTGTTGATGTAGCATCACTTAATAGTCATGGCATATTTTAATGTTGGAACGTGGCTATGAAGAAGAAGAATATGATTACCCATGACAATTCCATTGTCACAAGTGGATATTTTTAATTTTGTGAATATTGAAGTAATACTTTATAATGGTCTAATACTAAGATATGAATGAAACTGCCAACTACCAAGAAAACATTGTAATGCGTSGCATAGAGGAAGAATACATTTTATGTGAAGACCTGTTTTCCACTTAAGCTGTGTCATATATCAGTAGAAAAAAAAGTCAAATGAAAGGAGTTCCAAAGATGTGCATTTGATCCCTGTTTTTTGTCACAGTGATGGAGTCAAGAGTGAGAGAGAACAAGGAAGGCAAAGCCTACAAATATTTCAAAATTAGCAGACCTATAAAATAATACGAAGTAGCTGGAATTGCTGTTTATCTTAAAGTTTCTTACACGATGAGAAGTTTTAAGGATTCTGCTTCAAAGTGTGATAAAAGGACTTTTTGTGCCTGTTGATGTAGAAAAATCTGATAATATGGCCTTGTAGGAGCACTGAAAAGTGCAGGAGAAAAACCACGGAATCCTGTTGGTGATTTAGCTGGGCAGGTGGGACAGCTGCCTGCATTTTCTGGTTTAACATTTAGCAGGCTGGGTTTTCCAGTCTGACAGCCAAATCATGGGCTGTGAGTGTGTTTGCACGTGTCTGCTGCTTCTACTGCTAAAGAATGGCTGAATTATCATAACCAGTGTTTTAAACACTAGTAAAGATATTGTGGAACTCTGTACTTTCCTTATTGCTTTTCCAGAYACTTTCAAAAGTTTCAGTATTAGCAAAGTTACAGATTTTAACACATCTRAACTGGTGTGGTGGCTTGACCCTGTGCTCCAAGTACCCTCCAAAGCTCCTGTACCACCTCAACTGGACAGAAAAAATATAGCAAAGCGTTTGTGGGTCAAGATAAGGACAGGGAGAGATCAGTCACCAGTGACCATCACAGGAAAAACAGACTTGACTTGGAGGAAAGAAATGCTCCCTTCACCCTGGACTCAGCTTGACCCCTGAATTCTCTGCCTCCTCCCCTCAGTGGSAYAGGGCATGGGGAATGGGGATTGCAAATCTCCCAGTTCAGAATTCTTAAATTATACAAAGYGGCTACATGTGAAAACTGAAGAAAGAAAATTAGCAGATCATGGTTACTAGAATTAAGAGATGTGAGTAAAAACATGTCTAAAAATGGACACAGGCTCATCCCCCTGGCACATTATTCCAGTTTAAGAAKATTATCTTCACATATGATAAAGCAGTGTATTGCTTGTGTTCTCATTCAGTTAATCAGATTTGTATTCATGGATTCATGGCTGGATTATCAAAAAATATAAACTGTGGCCATTTCAGCCCTCAAACTCAGTGTGGTTACAGAATATATACTTTACAAATTCAGTTGACTGTATTGCCAGGCTCAGCATTCCTTATGAACTTTATGGAAGTTAGCTATTCTGAAATTACGTTTCTTAAATTTATCTGTTCTCCTTAATGAAAAAATAAACTGCACTGTTAAATAACACCAAAACTGCCATAGTGGTTGAATTATTGCAGGGTGATTTTATGAATTCTAGCTTCTGTAGCCTATGGTCACACAATGAGGYCCTGTTCAGGTTATCAGTTTATTGGTAGTGCTGGCACTTTGGGATTTGCAGTGATTCTTTGTGCTGCAACAAACTGTACARGCCAAAATATGATTCTGTCCTACAGAATTCTGGGATTAATTTTCTATTCATCAGGGAACACAAAAGAAATTCTGGGAATGCATTGAAAATCTAAGTGTACAGAAATGTTAAACATACCAGAGATATGAACTCTATTGAAACACCCAAGCTGTGGTCACATCTCCAACTCTCTCAGCTTGGCTGGAATCTTCTCTATCTACTTCATTTTTATAACCTCTGTGTATGTTATAAKTTAGCCATGTGCAAGATATGCAATTGATTAAGTGAAACCCTCTGAGGCAGGACTCAGGTTAACTCTTTATGCAGTGTACAAAGCAGCAAATGCACACAAATGCTACCAATGACTCTTGCTGWTGTGCTAGATAATTTTTTTCTTAAAATCATTTCAATTTCTTAAAAATATATAATAAAAATTAATATATATTTTTTTCAGAGTACAAATACTACTCTGAAATGTTTAAACAGRTTGTGATTCTTTCTAGATTTGTTTTCCAAGCTCTGTGTTTCAGAGCAGTAATAATTTCTGAATGCTGGAACTAATGGATGTTTTCATAATGTCCAACTGATGATTTTCCAGAAAAACATCAGTTTTTCAGTTTTTCAGCCATTCCAAATAGCAGTATCTTTCTAATTGATCTATTAATTATTGTGAAACTTTTGGGGGTTTAAAGGCCTAGTTTGAAAATACCATCATTCATTTTTGCTTCTCTGCAATGTTGGCTGCTGAATGCAAATTGTGTATTGATTTGTATGGAATAGGGAAAGTAGTGATTATAAATATTGCCTACGTTTCTCTTTTGGGGTCAGTGATGGATTTGTAAGGCCATTTGTACAAAGTTCTTCAGGAGCTAAGCTAAGAGAGCTGAGTTTAGCTCCAACAGAGGCACTGCTTTCCACTGTGGTGTAGAAAACCATTGCTATGAAAGAATTACTAACAAGGTATCTTCAATATGTCAAGCTGCTAAAACTAAAAAGCAAAATAAAAGCACTGAGGGGAGTCAGGTTAAACAYTGGCAGGTCCTGCATTGTGAAAGCTGTTTTTCTTCTACTTTTGGGACAAACCCTTTACACTGAACACAGAAATCTAAAAAGCAATCCTCGTTGAGAAAAAGTTCCTTTGAGACTATTCACCAGGTCACCGTCCAAACACAATTCTGACCAAGAACCTCATTACTTGGCTCTAACAGAGAGTTTGTGCAAAAACAATTAAAATGTGAAAAAAAAAATAGAATGCCTGTGTATTTTATGGAGGCCAGGAAGTAATAAAAACTTAAGTTAAATAAAGAGGGTTAGGAAATCCAAGAAGACTTCACTTAAAGTGCTCATTTAAAATATCACAAAATTATATCTGAATGAAATGTATGCTGCCTTGAATTTAGTCCCACGATGTCACAACAAAGATGTTTTCTTTCTCTTTGCCTGCCACAGTCTTTATAAATGCTGTGTTGYTTCTTACTCTAGTTTTCACATAGCACAACCCATGACCTCGGCAGCAAGCCAAGCTTTTTTTGCTTATACTGCATTGCTAAGGCTTTCAGTTTTCTCTCATACAAGACAGATGAATTAACTCAGAAATTTTAATTTTTTGTGATTTTTTGTGACCATTTTAATTTTTGTGATCTCTATCTTTGTGCTAATACAAGGGGAAAAAAACTGTGTTTTTTGCCGTTTGCTGTATTTAAGCATGTAAAATTAATGCACATATAAAATTTATACATTAAATATTAAATACATTTCCTAGTCTTAAAACATTACTTGATAAAAGGGGATCTATCAGTSTGCTCTGTAAAAAGCCATATTTGTATGCTTTCACGTCATATTATGCACCTTATTACCATGTAGAGGAAGTCATATTAGAATCTCTTTCAACTTAGAGTTTCTAAGTATTGGTTTAAAAATGCAACAGAGAGTGCAATGTTTCATGTGCAGTGATCAACACTCCTGCACTGTGTTGGCTAAAGAAAAATTGTAAGGCTCATGTGCTTTCCTGCAGTCTGTGCAGTGGATCTGTCTTGCTTTTCCTGTCTTGGTCTTTAGCTTTTAAAAATCAGAAGGTAAACTTTGATTTGCACTACACAGGAGAAATTTCCTTTTTGCATTTTCAAGTGATAGCAGAATCATTCTGCCCATCAAAGCAGAGTGGAATTTATTGCAATAAGGATGACATAYACCTAAGGGAAGGATAGGAGAGAAAACATACAGTAAAACCATATTTTCTTATATATTTGTGTCTCAGGTATGACTGACTTAATCAAAATGGAAGCTTTTTCCCTGCAGTGTTGGTGCCTTTCTCTTCTGTTGCTTCTTATTCTTCCTAGTGAAGCAAAAGTGAATATTCCTTTTGCAATCTGTCTTTCATTAAGGGAATTTTTTGCATTTGGATGAAATATATTGAGGAAATATTGAAGAAATTTAAAAAACCCCACCCCCCACCAAACAACAGTACCTTATAGACTCACAGTAAATAAAAAATATAGGGCTAATGAAAAAAAAATTGAATGTCTAATGTTTGGAGAAGTTTATTATACTTATCCTTAGTCTACTACTCAACTGAAAATTGGAAATTGAATAAAAGTAATCATTGCATATGTTCAGATTTTGACATTGCATAGAAAGTTGTGCATTTCCATAAAGAGAATTTGCCCAGGGAAACTTGTGAACACAAGCTGGAGTAAAGGAATTAATTCATGTTGTGTTTAAGTTGCATGTGCTTAAGTGAATTGYTGAATAAGACCATTCATTAACAAAACCAAATAAGCAATGATAAGGAGGTGAACTTCAAGCTTAGGAGAAACTGGTGGCATAATGAAATTTCTGTGCTTCTCTCATTAGGGATTATATTGCTCTTACTCTCATAAAATACATAACAATAAATAAAAAACCCCACACAATTACATTTTTAATTTTATTTTTTTCACTCTGTTATTTTAACATTCATAGTTTTACATTTCAGAAAATATTTCCTTCTTTATTCAATTTTTTTTTAAATGACACATTCTTTTGAAMTCTCAATAATGATTTTTTAATATTGGGAAGGACATCTGGTTTTGTCATTCCTGAAGTACTAGAAATTAGCTTCTTAAAATCATAAAAAACTTAAAATAACCTTAGAAATGAAAATATTTGCAACTTGGAGACATATCTTTTAAAGAAAAGCAACAACGTAATTACAGAGCAAAGATGTTTAGTTCTTTGAAAAAAATAGATTAAATTATTTGAGAAAATTCCCCTTTTTGTCTAGCTGTCCTTCCATCCCTCACTGTTTTGCCTCATCTTTTGCCCCTCTAAACTCCTTGCAATAGTGTTTTAAATTGTGAGCATGCTGAATGTGTTCACAAATTTTTAGATAATATTACAAAACTTTTTAGATATCATTGTAAAGTTATTTACAATATATGCAAGGAGTCTGAACTTCTATTACAAAGATGGAAACATCAGCACTTARGACCAAAACCTTTGCATCTTATGGAAGCAGGCTCACTGCAATTGCTTCCCTGAGACAGAGAAGCAGTTTTAGTTACAAGTTTTATTCTCAAACTCTCCATATTTTTGTTAAAATGCTTTGAATTTCCCCCAATGTCTACATGACAAAGCTCTGGCAGCTTTGCTCCAAGTGTGAGTTTGAAAACATGCAGCTGCCTGACTTCCCTCATTCCAACACAGGCTGCTGCTGCTGCATRTGGCCTGGACCACCCATATTCCTGGGACATTACAAAAGTAATTAAGTACAAAAGTGCCAGGACATTTGAAGAAAATGTCTTCAGTTAAACARGATTTAGACAGAAATGCATAGCAAAAAATAATAAAAGAAACTTAGCTGACTCCTGAATTACGTAAAACATCCAGCAACAGAAACAGTAAATGCCCTGACCCAGGCCAGGCAAGCTTAATATCAGTGGTGAGCTATATGCAGTGTAATAATGAGAAAGAAGAAAAAATAGCCTGAGACATAAAAAATAGGTCAAATACTTTTTAAAGGTGGATAACCCTGACACACTTCTGAAATCAAAGATAAAAAGGAAGTGCAAAGTATGCAGAGAAATATTCTCTGCTTCTGCACTTCCTTCTGCAATGACTGTTGTGCATGAAATTTTCTCTTGCAATAATCCAAGGCCCCRTTCTCTCTTYTGRCWGAATTGCTGCTCTGTGTGTAGTTACCAGTTCAAATTGAGGATACTTTGTAATCCCTGGGCACTCTAGAGTAGAGGTTATATGGATGTWTAAACACTCAGCTCAGTTTTCATTTCTTGTGCATTAGTGATCTTCAGATCCTGACTGGTCCTGAAGGCCAGGCTGCAAAATAAATGTTTATTAATATTTTAATAATAATTTTCTAAATAGGGGAAAAAACACCCCACCCACCCAAAAGTGGCATTTTGGCTTTGCACAATAATCTAGAGGATTTTTTAGCATTCTTAGTGGGATTCTGAGTCCACAGTGACTTGAATCCATAGCCTGGCTCCACTTTTTGGTCTGTTAGAACATTAGGTCAGTAGGATTGAGGAATAGCCTTCTAAAGGTTAAGAAGAAGATACCAGGTCTAATAGATATAACCAAAGACTGCAAATGAATTAGTTGCATTTGATTTCCAAAGAAAAGGGTGTGACAAATCACGCGCATTCTCAAGGCAGGGAAAAGAAAAAGTTAAAGTATATTAAAGTAGGCTCCAAATTCCTGTTTGCTTGGGAGAATAAAGAAAGAGAGAATTTTATCTGGAGACTTAGAAACTTAACGCTGCTTCAAAATAGGAAATATTAAAATGGAGTCATTGCAATCAGTGCCAGATGTGCCAGCACTTGGAGTCTCAATGCAAATCAGATGGAATTAAAAGTACTTTGCAATGTTGGGCTTCATATTTTTATCGGATATTTTGTTACAATGGAATCCCTGAACTGTCTCAAGAAATACTGGAAATCACAGTTTGTAATGGTCTAACCATTGGCAATCACAGTTTGTAATGTCTATGRTCTGGTYTAACCACAAATGGTGTAAGGTATARAAAYTAAATTTGATGGCATGTGTTATACAGGGGGATTTCTGCAATGCAARAGGAAAATATCCCTACAGTTCCTGAAAACAGGTCTGACACCTGTATATGAGTGCAGGCATTAAAAACAGTACAGCTRCATTTGCATGAGAATTTACTCGTTTTCTAGGAGGTTTTTAGTGTGTAAATCTGAACTTTGTTCTGCCACATATGTGTTGTTAATGACAAAATGAATCTGGATCAAGGTAGGAATTGCATTCTTCTCTCCTTCTGTACAATCCATGACACTGGTGCATGATGCTGTGGCTAATCTGTTCAGAAAGATGAGCATTTTAGAGGAAAAACTGAGTGGTTTAATAGTAAATGGCTCAGGCATAAATGGTGGGAGACACCTCTTAAGAACTGCCTTCCAGGACTGGAGTCACTTTGGGGTCAAACTGTTTGGTTTGGAGTATGAACAGGAAGTAACATCTGTATATCTCTGGAACACAAAGATACATTACAGATGCTGACCTTGAAGGCTGCAAAGAGATATGTGAACAGAAATCTCAGAAGAAGTTTGAAACAGCCWAGCACATGGTTGTTGTTAGTGTGAGACAGCACATTCACTGCAGTCTGCAGAAGAAAGGCAGAGACTTTCAGCTTGTGAATATAAATAATGAAGAGCTGTTCTTTGGAGTGCCATAGCCTCAGGTGGCTTTTATCTCTAGTAAGTGAAGACTCTCACCAGCTGGTACAGTCAATACTCATTTTCTCACCTGCAGAAACCATGGTRAAATAATAATAAATGATGTTCTGCATAGGTTTGTAGGCCTTATGTTATGAAATAACTGAAAAAGAACAAAAATGTTAAAATTACTTGAAAAAAAACCYGCTGTTACAGAGATTTAGAAGTTTCTTTCTAAGTTTTCAAAATGGAAATGATAATATATATTCTATACAAGAGATGCTGGACAAAGTCTTCTCTTTCTCCATAGAAATGGAAGGGTCATCCAACATACAGGAGTGATTTATTTACACTAAAGGGGAAGAGTAGGTTTTGAAGTTTTGAGTTTTTGAAGACTGGATGATCCTAGTTGGTGTGTGCATGGTATTTGTTTTGCTAGCATCTCTTTCCAGGAGTTCCCATATGACAGCTCCAACCATATCTTCTAAATGCAAGGAGGTTTAGTATAGAAGATGAAATTTTCTAGAAATAGATCAATATCCTGATGGGAGTCCCTGACATCATTTATCAGGGAATACTAATGAATAGCTCRGGAAGTCTGATAAAACTAGTGATAATTGACTCCTTTGTATGTATGCTAGATACAAAAATAATAATTAAAAAATTCATATAGATTAAACTGCCTGTGTAGAGCTAGTTTGAAGAGCTCTCTTTTTGGAAACATATAAGTTTCATAGTTTTTCTAGGTAATAGACAGTTCCAAACAACATTCCTGGTCTTCCAAGACTTCACTCTTTCCCTTCTTAAATCTGTAATTGTGAATGAAATGCCTCAATATAGATGTTGATTTTCATTGATAAAAATTAGTTGTTCTGTGATTCAATGTCACTTTAGTCATATCAAATGATTATAAAYTAATTTTGAAATCATAGCAGCATTAGTTGGTCATAGTAAAAAAGTAATTATATTCTTCAGTATTTCATTAACAAGTGCATTAAAGTGGTGCCACTTCTAAGTAAAGAAAAATGCAAGAAAAAATTATGTCCTTGAGATGACACTTATCAGACTCTCTGTGGTAAGAAATTCAAGTTCTGGCATAAATCCATTTTGGATTTAAGCACATAACTATTTTATTGTCTTGAATAAGAGTGCTCTGGACAACAAAAATTTGAAATCTGTAGATTTTCATGAAGCTGTTGAAAGTAACTCTCACCACATAACTGTGTCTGCTGAGAAAAATGCAAAGTTTTGTGTTTTCATAAGTAGCCAGGGTTGGAAATCTCTTTCGTTGTTCCATTTATTGTTTCTATTCAGCCTGTGAGATTTCAGGAATCTGCAAAATTTGAACTCCGGCCGCACTCTTCCAGTGTTATTGTCACAGTGTCCACATCTGGATTCCAGACACCACTTAGATGTGCTTWTTTTCTCAGGATGATACTTCCTCTCTGCCTACAATTAGGCAGTGCTGTTCACTGCTTAATTGTAGATAATTTATTAACCATATGGAGTATAGGGATAACTTTGTTTTTCGGTACAGTTTACCCTATTGATATGAAGTACAGATATATTCCAATGTGAGTATCAAAACACATTTTACAAAGTCAACATTTAATTCATCATAGAGCATTTAGGATCAGAACATTGTCCTATTTCCTGGAGTATAAGCAGAAAAAAATCACAAAACATCTTCAGATCCTTTTGCAATCATGAAATGGGAATTTATCAAAGTTTTCATCTCCTTATTGTCTTCAATATGGGGGTTGTTCATACACCTGAGTGTGAAGGTACAATTTCCAACATGGTCTTGTGCCACAACTTTAGCCATAAAGACCTAATTGGTAAGGCAGTAATTTTAAGACATTTGGTTTTAGCAAATAGTATTTTGTTCTTAAAAAAAACCACCAAAAAACCCCCCCAAAATTGTGAAAAGTTCTTCAACCCCAAATTTTGGAGGAGATCTGTACATGTGTTTTTGCTGGTGAAAGTATTCCACATCACACCACCTTTCTTCAGTATCTTTGTTTCTCAGCAAGTAGGAAAATAAAATTTTTCCCTTTCTCTACTAATTTTTCTGGATTTTTTTTAGGGCTTGAGAGCCCTTGGCTGTCATGGAAAAATATTATAACTTTCTATATCACAATTCAAAACCCTCTGTAAGACTGGGATTCAAGTAAAACTTTGCATCTCTCCTTGGTGTTCCCCAGAAGTTCCACTAGTTCATTAAATTAACCAACTGTCTTGGTTAATTTAATGTCTTAATGTCCAAAACTGATCTTGTTTTGTTCTGCATGTCATTATTCTACATCAGAATCTTCATTACACCATTCAAAAAGTCTCCCCTTTCATTCCTGTAGCTCCATATGCCTGAGCTCTGTTCAATTGTGGCTTGAAAAGGGTAAATAGGGGTCAGGGTTTTGCTGTTTATTCCAAGCAGAATCTAGTGTGCATACAATCAATTTTGAAAATTCAGAATGAAGAGGAGATGACTGTTTACGAATTGTATGGTTAAACTGTGAAATTCCTCATCATCACAGGTTGCTTGAAGTTTACCGAAATCCTTCTGGAGATTTGACAAACTCAACATGATGGTATAGATTTACTGTTTTGTATTTCAAAACAAAAGAAATAAACACCAGTTGGTAAATTTACAAAAGCAGAAAGAACCATCCATCTTGTTAGAAAGGAGACAAAATTTACATCCAAATTAGAGCGCTTCTATTTTTGTAACGGAGAATCATTCCTAACTATGCACAACAGAAGTGCTTAAATGGTGTATTTTAATGGTGTCAATTTAATGCCCATAAGCAGTTGCAGATCATAAGGCTGCAGGTACAGCCAATGCCATCACATAATCCCAGTCTTCAGCTTCTACATTTTTTCCATTATAAATCTTYACCATCCATCATTTTATAGCYATATATTGTAAAAATGAGTCAGTTRTTGCACCACAAGGGCTGCATCTGGATTGAATCTTGTTGCCTAACACACACGTCAGGTCATTAGGATTTTCTTCTTTAGGAATAATTCTTGTSTTTCATGAATGTTCTGTGTAAACATGAATGTTCCATGTTTTTAATAATGACCAAGTATGTACATCTTGTGTACCTCATGGAAAGTCTTGTGGTGCCAGTGCTGCTGCCCTCAGAGGAGAATATTCATTTCTGTTGTAGTGCCATGCTCATGGATAAAAAACTATTTTTATTTTAGGTGTCTCATTACACAGGGTAAGATCAAAAAAAGACTGTTCAAAAGAAGTGTTTCTGCTTTCCTTGTGTGCCAAATGAATTTGAACTKTTTGAGGAAGAAAGCAGCAGCAGGGAGCACATGTAGGAGTGACAGAAGCCCTGTTTTCATGGATCTAGTGAAGGCAGGAGAAAGAAGAGATATGGAATAATTCGAAACAAAATGGCAAGGGTTTTCTGTAGATTGAAACTAAGAATATGATTTTATGGAGAATTTGGAGAGAATAATCCCATTGTAATCCTGCTGCGTGTTCCCAGGCTTTATAATTGTATAGAAATGCTTACGAGATCCCATATTTTGAAAATAGGATCCTCATTCATTCATAACKCACACAATGCCCACTTAAGGAGCAGCAATTTAGTGTTTGATCTTTTCATTGATGCTTGTGTGTGTCTTCAGATCTTATTTATATAGAATTAAACTTGTGCAATTAAATTAGAAAATTATATTTCCTTCATATGCCATTTGATTTTTGGTAGTGTCTAAATGTTTTGCAAACATTTACCTTCACAACCTCTTCATTATTTTCTTTATAGAAAATTAGACACAGAACCAGGGATACAGGGATGAAGACAGCAAACAAAGATCCATTTSTTTTAATTGCAAATATAATTTGAGTGCTATTTGCAAAACCATGTAGGGGTTGACTTAAAGTTAAGAGTAAATTCAGAACCTAACTTGGAAGGATATTTTAAATATGTATGTAGACAAGCAATGYTAGTAAAAACAAGATAAACATATCTAACAGCCATTGAAATCTTGGCTTCAGCTTGTGTTACATACCTCAGCTATGAATGTAATGATTAAGTCATCACATCTGAGGCCCAATTCTGAAAGGAGTACAGTTTCTCTTGCACATGGATAAAAAATGTTTAGTTGCTGGGTGTAGAATGTTTCTGTACTACAGGTGAAAAACAGCCCATAAATACAAGATTGAAACAGGAAGGGTACAGAAGCCAATTAATATAAATTCTGAATTGTCCACTCTAATCAGTCCTGGCTTCAAATATTGACACCCTAATATTTTGTAAAATAATACAAGGACCCAAAGGCCAAGAAGCACCACATTGATAAGCTGTACCAACAGACGAAAAGAAAAAAAGAAACCAGAGTGAGGAGACAGACAAAAATTTTAAAAGTACAATCTATGAAACTGATTTCAGATTTGAAAAGTTTCTTTGCATCTGTTTASGTAAGACTTACAAARATCACACAGAATCACAYAAATTCTTTGTCAYAACAAGCATATTTACCAGTRATCTACCCTATGTTCCTGTTTTATATAAGGAAAAATTAGCTGTGTGTTAGTGGCAATAGTCTGATTACTGCAGAGGTTCTTTTCAGAATGATAAMTATATAATACTTGGGCATGATAAATACATGCATTTTTGGGTCTGTGTGTACAAATTTTAGTTATCCCTGTGGTCCTTAGACAATTTAATTCAGGACTAATTCTTGAAAGCTTTATGCTTATTGATTTTGAAGATTCTAAGCCTAAAAAATTAAGTCATTTTTGAAAATACAATTTATAAGGTATTTATGACTTCTACATATGGAAGGGAGTCTTCTTGTGTTTTATAGAGAGTGAAGTGTTCCTACAGAGCATCAGTCAGGGAACCTTTCCTGTTCTTTGAGAAGCCCCATCTCTCTTTTGAATACAAGGAGACAGAGCAATAGTCACACCAGGGCTGTGAGAAGATTCCCTGAACACCCAAGTTAATGGGACAAGCTGTCCAGTGGCTCCCACTGTCACCAGTGTGCTTTGGTGAATCTGATGTCATGTATTGTGTTTAGCAGGCATTTATTGCCAATAAAACCATGTGCAGTTGCAGCCATATTCAATTAACWAACATCTCTTCAGGTAAGTTGCTCAAATAATTTAATTCAGGATGTCTAGATATCTCAAAAATGCAGGTATTTCCAGCTATTAATTAATTGGATTAAGATTCATCTCAAGTGAAATATAGTCCCTCTTCACTGTGAGCTTCTATTACAGCATTTTCTATACAGTATTTTCTGTATCAACTGTTTTTGACTAAAGCCTTGCATCTAAAATTATCTTTTTGCTGAAYCTGAATGTGTGTTCTCTTTTGAAATTATTGCTGTTATGAAAGCCTTTATCCCTTCCATGTACTTTCTGACTTGATAGTGCTGGCTTTTGTGCACTTAATTATTCATGCAGTTTAAATTATTTTTTAACAGCAAAACCATATACTTGCTTCATTTTGAAAACAAGCATGCAAATGCAACTTTTAAAATGCTGATTCCATTTTTTTGTTTAAATTTCATGGGAGAAGTTGTAATGTTGCTTGTGTCAACATCATGTGGCAATGAAGAAGTTTATAACTACTTTGGAAATGTTCACCTTGAACTATCCTTTAAAATTTTGTCACTCATTGAAACAGTTTCTCCCATTTTTTCCCCACTGAAGTGCCCATRTCCTGTTTCCTTCCACACTAAGTCTGCAGCCATCACTGGTCCTTGCCTTCCTCCTCACCAATAGGCATCTCCATAATCTTTGACTATTCTTTTAGCTCTCCACACATGCCCTCATTCCCTGCAGTGGCCAAATTTAACCTCCTGCACAACTAATTTGRGATGACTTGGCTGACTAATTAGCCAGCCCTAAATTTAGATATWCTCTGATCAAGTTGTTTGCTGTCCAAACGTAGCTAAGTCTCTCAGCCTCTAGATCCAAACTCACTGTTTGTGAGTTTGTCTGTGTTTCAGACCTGGCAGGCCACTCTCTGTCTTACACAAGCCCTTGGTTTTTATCTTACAGGTACCTGCACACCATCAGTTATTATATACATGGGTCTCCTGTATCCTTTGTTTTTAGATCAATATTAAGCTGTTTTTCCACAACGACAATGGCAATAGAAGTTGTGTATGGAAATCTTCCCAAAGTGGTTGAAGTTAAGCAGTGCTGCAATCAGTCTTGTTTGCCACACTTCCCCCAACATGTCATGTACCAACACAGGAAAACAAAACAAAACAAACCCCTTAAAATGTCAGGAAATGCATTTAGGCTGAAAATTGAGAGATTTYTTCATTATCACAGCAGTGGATTGTGAAACATCTTTCTGGGAAGGGAGATGGGGCAAACTATTAAGGAATGTTAGGATGGCCCTTAGGAAGGGAATGGAGTGGGTCATATTTTGTAGTTCCTGCAAATGGGAACAATGAGTCGACTCTGTGACCCAGAAATCCCCTTCCAACACTTTGTTCCTAGATGGTATCTTTTCTTTAAACAGTTATAAAGCCAATCTCTTAAATGCTAATACCCTACTATTTTCAGAAAAGAACATCAAGACTCTTCCACATAAACCTACCCGTAAGTTTACAAGGTTTTTTGACTCGAATCCAGCTTGCATCTACGTAAAATGAGATGGGTACACCTGTGGATGTTAAAGCTAATGGATCTCACAAATCCCTTGGCAATCTGCAGTGTAAATTGAGGGTATCCAGCTGCTACGTTAAGAAATACTTTCCACTCACAAACTGTTTAAAAATGGTCAGGAGATTAAAGTCAGAATGAACCTATTCCAAAGGATATGTGTTAATGTGACCTGCAACATCAGATATACTATAGCCAAGAAAAAGAATTTTAAAAAGCATAGGAAGATAATGGGGGAAAAAATAATATAAAAATACATGTACACTAAGAATATTTTGAACACGATATGCAGGTTATTCTAAAATTAGAAGAATTTAACACTTTAATCCTGAATTCTGGGCAAATTAATTGTCTTCCAACAAACTCCAGTGACATCGATGGAAGTGCTGTGGCAGATACAAGGCAGCTTGCAAAAGCTGATTCTGTAAAATATTCAGCAGTGCTGTTCTGAGCTTTATTCAGGGAACAAGCCTGATTCAAGGGTAATTCTTATTTTATAGGAGAAAAATGAATTTGCTGTGGGAAATGTTCTGCACATGAAAAAATACAGCAAGAATTGAAAATAAATCTCTGGTTAAATGAATTGGCTATTTAAATAGCTACATTCTAAAGACAAAATAGAATGAACAACTAATTCTGTCACTCAGTCCTTTAAGGGGAATAGAATCGAGTATATGACAAATGTAGGTTTTTCTAAATGCATCTGATACCAGTTACTGACTTCATAGACAGCAACTTCTTTTTATTTCAGTAAGACTATTAATCTACTTAATAATGTTTTAATTAATGTTTTAATCTGTATTAATCTATTGCAAATCTTAATATTGAGCATGTAAATAGACCCAGAATAAGCAAAGCAGATATGCATTCCTCTACATACCAGGAGGATTATTATGAGATAATGTGCCAACTTCTTGTTCCACAACCCTGGGTCCCAGATTTACCTTGCCTCCTGGTCCCTTTTAGATTCTCATGAGACTGGCTGTTTAGTACAAGTGAAATTCATTTCTCCTTCCACCACCCTGCTCCAGTGATTTTAATCAAATCACTTTAAAAGGTTTATACTCTGTTCCCTCTTGGGTTTTTAGTCCTGAATGAACAAAGTAATTAAAGTATGTGCATAATGTACTTTTRACTGTTCCTGTTGAGGTCAGTGGAGCAATTAGTAGCTTGCATGGCTGCTCACACACCTTGAAGACTCAGTGTGTCATGTTTTTCTCAAATGCAACTTCCAGCATTAATGGCAATGACTTTCAGTTCCTGGAAAATGGACTTGTGAGGTGAAACCAAGCAGCTGTGCTTCAGAGCTAAAAAAAACAACCACACATTTAAAAATTCTTGGAGTGAGACTCTCATTTGTAACAGAGAACTGAGTTAAAAAACTGATTCAACTGTATCCTAATAATTTAGTGAGAGCAATGCAATAGCACAAATGCTAAAGGCTTATATCTGCTACATGCACATATATGGGTGGGAAAGTTAAACCATTCTCAGGAGGTGAAAAAAAACCCCACAATAAGATTAGACTGGAATCACAGCTAACTAATATCTAATATTAGAAAGTGACRGTTTCTGTGGAGCCTCTTGCAGAGATTCAGAATTCTGCTGCGCCAGAAACCTTACTTCAATTTTAAAACATGGTTTTCCTACAAATCAGACACAAAAGTTGTGCTCTATGGTGTTTTCTTCATCTATTCAATAATCTTCTAACTTCTGATATCCAATACTTTGCTGCAGCCTGCCAGTGTCTCTCTTTCTTGGACATCTTGGGTTGCATTCATCATACTGATGATACCTGAAATATTTTTGGAAGGGCTGTGAGCAGCTTCAGATTCTCACGACTTTGTACTCTAGAAAAATTACAAAGAGGTATCTCCTAATCTTAATTCAGAAGTGGTTGTAAACCCCAAAACATGAAGTTTCATTTCTTCAATGGCGTCATGGTACCATGCTAGGTATCTGAATTGAGCCATCATGTTTCTTTTTCTAGGGGGTGTCCACATTTATGCTTTAGGATTCCTGTGGCCTGGAGGGGGTTATGTACATATCCCAGTGTCAGCCAGAAGTGAAGAGAAATACAGACTCCTCTGTCTTTATGACAATGCCCTCTTAAGGAAGTTTCTACAGACGTAGGACACCACCTCAAGGAAAATGGGAATGTGAATGAGAAAACGATGCAGGGCCTGATGCTCTCAGCCATCATACTGTGCACTTGAGCTCACTCCAAGGATTTTGGGGGCCTGTTTCCCAATGACAGAATATCAGTGCATGGCAAAAGCTGATTTGGTTCTGTGCTCAAAATGCAGCTTGTTTACAGCGAATCAAGCTGCAGTGCTGTGACCACTTTCCAGGGAACCTGTGCAGTACCTGACCAACATCTCAGTGAAGAACCTTTTCCTAAAGCCCAATCTGAACTTCCCCTGACACAGCTTGTGCCTTATCACTGCTCAGCACCTCCCATTCAGGCTTCCCTTCTCCAAATTCAACAAGCCAAGTGACCTAAACTGCTCCTTGAAGTCTTGTTGTCAAGCTATTTCACCATCTTGGTCACCTTCCTTTGGACACTCTTMATGTCTTTCTTATATTGTGGCACCCAAAACTGYYSCAGCACTCGAGGTGAGGCTGCCCCARCCCAGAGCAGAGCAGGRCAATCCCRTCCCTTGYYCAGCTGGTGAYGCTGTCCCTGATGCCCCCAGGACAGGGTTGGCTCYCCTGGCTGCCAGGGCACTGCTSACTCTTATCCAGCTTCCCACTGACCCAAACTCCCAAATCCCTTTCTGCAGGGCTGTTCTCCAGCCTTTCAACCCCCAGTGTGTATGTACAACCAGGATCACCCCGTGCCAGGTGGAGAATTGGGCACTTGCTCTTGTTCAGTTTCAGACAGAGGGCAATTGCCCAGCTTTTCAGCCAGTCTTGATCTCTCTGTAGCTCATTTCTACCCCACAGGGAGTCTTGTTTAGTATCATTGGCACTCTTTACATCTGATTCCTGCATCCAGATCATTTATAAAAACATTACAAATTGAGCCCTGGTGTCTGGCCACCAACCTGAGGTAACCCCATTTTCTGTAACCCTTGGAGCCCAACCTGTGAGMTCACCCAGGGTATCATGGATTTGCTCAGCTGAATGCTGGACTGTTTATCCAGGGTACTGTTGGAGACAGTAAAAAAAAGCTCTGCTGAAATCCAAACCCACCACATTCACTGGCTTCCTTTGGTCAGCTGGGTAGATAACCTTATCATGAAAGGAAATTAAGTTGTTAAGRAGGACTTTGCCCTCATGAACCCATGCTGGCTGTGCCCAGTGACTGCATTGTGTCTCAAATGGTTTTCAATTACTCTCAGAATAACCTTCTCTATAATTTCTTGGAATAATAATATTTCTATTTTTCTACCTTCTCTATAATTTCTCTGTAACTCTTGAAATAACCTTCTCACATTGAAGTGAGACTGGAGGGTGTGTAATTGCCACGGCCTTCCTTCCAACCTTCTTTAAATTTGGGGGAACTGGGCTGAGAGTCGACCTTTCACCTGTGAGTCTCAAAATGTGGATTCAATGTCCACCACCCTTCTGTGGACATAAAGACCATCACAGACCAGGCCCTGCACACCCAGAACAGCACAGGGGCCAAGACACCACAGAGCCTGAAATGGGAAGGAAAATAAAATATTGTTAACATATCTGAGTATATAACTTCATAAAACTTTGTAAGAATAAGAAATATATAATGCCATCCTATATAGACAGCCCATACTAGGAGAGCTCTAACCCTCTAACAGGACCACTGTAAATGTCCTGCTTAACCACCCCAGGGCTTAACAGCCACTCTAGAGACCACAAGACCAATGCAGATGCTTAATAACTTAAAAGGTATTTCCAGTACGCTTCACACTTTCCAAATTCTCCTCTACTGTTTCCCTGTCTTACCCCAAACAATTCTGCTATCATTGGTCTTATTTTTTTGCACTTATTTTGAACTTAATTTTCTCAATGTCATCTCAGAACCTCCTTCTTAAAATCTCTACTTCTAATTAAACACTTGTTAGATACAGAAGGTGCTTTGAAGGATTGGGATGCAAGACTAGTAATTGCAAAAAAAAATTAAATTAATTCAGGTTCATTTAATCTCTTCATAATTTTCTAATTTACAGTTTCCTTTTATCCTCAGATTTCTGTTGCTGACTTGCTTATTCTGTGACTTCATATGTCTTTTCAAAACAGCAGCAGTGTGTTGGCCCTTTCTGGCTCTGGTTGCCGATCYATCTTCCTGTAGAGGTGAGATGAAATGGGAACAGAAATTTGTGTGAATTCCAGTTTGTGCTGGGTGAGCCATGATCAAGGAGCTGACACGACTTCTCAGAAACCCTTTTGCACTATTGTAGCCCAGAATGACCCAGGATTATGCCTCTGCCTCAGAGTCCCACATGCAATGGGTTCTCCAAATGTCTTGATTAAACTCTCCTGACTCAGCCAAGGAATTTCCCAATCAGTTATTTTTACTCTAAAGAAAGCCCTAGAGAGTTATACATCTTTGCAAAACAAAAAAGCAACCATGAGACACACATCTCCACCCACTGTTATCTTTGCCCTTTTTGYGATGTTAAGAACTAGGAAAACTTTGCCAATTTTACTTTCTTGAGTTTCATTTTCTGGATGGTTCTTTGCCAGCCTSAGTCTCTAACCCTTTACACCACATGTTCAGTGAGAGGAAACTCCAACCCTGCACCGTCTGAGTCTGGGACAACACCTATTAAGTGGATTGATTATGCAGAATAATTCACTCCTGAACATTTTTTGCTTGTTCCTTCCAACAGGTCCAAAGATCTGCCACTCCAGACCTTGCCAGGCCACAGAGTAGACTGGCTGCATCCAGATGGAATGACATTCAGAAGATAAAGGCGAGTTCACACATAGATGCAGATATTTTACATCCTGCATATTTCCCAGTTTAGGAAAACCTTTTTTTTTGTTGCAGTTCAAGGCCAATATGGTGAAGATTATAAAAYCTTATATTCTGCGAATAACTACATCAAAAGCACATTAAAATATAGCATGATTCTAGAGTTAGTTATCTTGCAGTAGATTTTCAGCGACATCAGAAGCAATGACAGTATTGTCACTGTCACAACATATTTCTATAAAACTATGTTTCATCCACAACCTGTATGTTTTTAATAATGAATCATATGCAAGATTGTCAGAAATCAAACAATGGGCCCTCATTCTCTGTTTTCAGACTAACTTTTTTAATCACATTCAAGTTCTTAGATATTCACAGAAGGTAAAGGCTGACTTCAGGTCTAATTTACATTCTACACGTGTGAAACTTACATTGCAGGGACATTTCATCCCCTGCTTAAGGAGAYGGAAGAGGTCATCTAKGTAAAAATCACATTCATSTGGTGAMTTAAATATGCTGGTGGCTTAGGTTYTAAAGAAGCRATAGAAGAAAYAAGTTTTCAGTTTAAAGTTACCCAGAAATGTCTATAAATCATGTATACTTCATTGTTCCAAAGGAATTCCCCATTACTTTTTGTTAAACACTATCCAGTCCTGGCAGACATCTCTTAATGGACTAAACCTCGCAAATATTGAGTCATATTTCTTGTATTGTGCCACATTATTTTTTCAWTTTTTTTTTTTAYRGTTTTGACAGATTAAAATAGAAAACATGTGGAGCCACAAAGTTCTTCAAGTTTCAGTCCAATGAAGCTTCATAGGAAACAGTTATGGACACATGAATTGTTCACTCTTTCCAGTATCAGTAGATTTTGAGATTCAATTTGCCAACATACTGCCCTGCTTCCACATTTAATAAATGTTAAGAGGAAAAAAAAGCTCTGTGGCTTATGTGGCAGGTATCCTGCTGCATATTTCTGTATCCAGAGGCTAATGACCTTTCAGTTAATCCAGTTTCTAAATGGCAGAAAGAATAATGGAAGTACATAATACTGGTAAAGYTGATTTTTTCTGCTAGAGGAAAAGAAAGCTAACCCACTGCTTTCTAAAACGTAGGAAAAGGTTGTGTCAGTTGTGATTCGTTTAAGACTAATCCTACAGGAAAAATCCTAYATCTTTAGAGAAACACTTCTGTCCCCTATAAAACTTTCTGTATTAACATTTCTAGAKGCAAAATGAGAAAGGAAACATGTCATTGACCAGAGAAGCCAGCTAGTCTTGTGCTTCCCCCAAACCACATCTCATCTGTGACCGTTCGGTTCTTCCAAAAGATCTCATTTGAGAGMAAAATTAAATGTTTCCTTCTTTCTTGTCTGCACTAATACAAAACTCATTACRTTTCTCCTAAACTCATGACTACGCTGTTAACAAGTGACTCATCAACAATTCCTATTAAAACTTTTGCTTTTTAAACAAAAATTACATTTGGTCTTAATAGCTAAAATATATTTTGACATTTGGAGAACACTTTGATTTTTGTTTGGTTTTGCTGTCTTGTGTTTGYTGATGGCTGCTGTTGGTTAGAAAGRAGATTGCAAGATCTCTTTTTTTCCCTGAAAAACCAGAATTTCTTAGGTGCTATCCAAATATTCAAGTCTCAAGGCAGGAAAGATCCAACAAACATGGAATTGGAAATTAAAACCTCCTACACATGATTTGGTAAAAGCTCARCAATAACTAGTCCTAAGTTTTCTGTTTAATAAGCAACAAAAACATAGTACTGTCTTCTCACTGACTGTAAATCTCTTTTTGGAAGTAACACAGAGGCTCCTGGAGTGCCACATTTCAGCCATTGAGTGCATGTGAACTGGATGCCATAAAATGATAAAACTACTCCAGCTGACACAGATCTTAGTATCCTTCATATCCTGTGTATTCTTCCCACCTTTTGTCACCTGGATCATGCCTGCAGGATGCTCTCTGCTTTCCCCATTAGCTGGTCACCTCTACTTGCTTTATTTCTCCTGTACTTGCACTATAAACTCCCATGTACTCCCATGTTTGAGGTTTTGTTTTCCTTTACTTTTTACTCTTGGTTTGTGTAACCCTGTCTCAAAAAATCTTTTTCAAAACCTCTGCTTTTTACTGTGATGGACCCAGTCAAACAGGAACAGGTTCTCCAGGGAAATGGGCACAACACCAGCCTMACAGGGTGTTTGGGCAGTGCTCTCRGGCACATGGGGTGACTCTTGGGGATGGTGCTGTGCAGGGCCAGGAGCTGGACCTGATCATTCTGGTGAGTCCCTTCCAACTCAGCACATTCTGTGATTCTGTGAAACACTCAGAATTTTGGAATGGCTCAGGGTTCAGACCATGATGGAGAACTGTATTTCCCAGTTATCCCCCTCAGTAAAATGTATTCAAACTTTGGATAAGGATTCAATTAGATATTCCAGTGCTGCTCAAGTCRTGTTTTTGGGCTCTTTTGCCTGATTTATACCAAGAAATAGTTGTTTTGCCAAAGATAACTGCAATTATTGGCTGAAATAATTTTATTCATCAATGTGCTAATTTACGATAGTAAATAAATTAATAAATAAAATCAACAGGCTCTGTCATAGTACAGTATATCTTAAATAAACAATCTTTTTACCATGTGTTGATGATTAATGAATGGCTGTTTCTGGCAAACTGCTCAACTGTAGCTCCAGGCATGGGACATCACAAGTTTCCAAAAAAACAGTAACAGCTCCCCTTATACATGCTTCAGACAGCCGCTATACATTGCAGTTTCCATGAAAAACAGGAATTTGGACTTGGATGAGTTGATTTTTTATAGGTCAGAGCTTATAGCTCATATAAATTGTGCACACATTCCTCAATGGCACAGGCCTCCCTAATATAAAAACAGATGCAGCTTTGTGGTTCATACAGTGTGTCAGTGTTGGACTTTTTATAAAAAAAAAATATTATGTAGTGGTTGAAAACCAGCCCTTGTTGCTCCATTAATTCTGTCCCTTTTCCACCCCTGCCCACTTCCCCTTTCCTGCTGTAGTAGTGCAAGCATTACAGCTGGGCACATCTGCCTCTTGCAACCATCCCCAGCATTTCCACTTTGGGAAAAAAACCACTAAAAACTGTAGCAGCATTGCTGGCAGATAACAGTACACTGCAATTTGGATTTTTTTTTTTTCTACTATTGTCCAGATGCTGTATGTTTTCCCAGAGCACAGGAATTGGCCATCGGGAAGAAAAACTGCCTTGCTGTGGCTGTGACACACCGGATCAGGTTSAATCTCCTGGAGATGCAGAGAGCTGGCTCTTGCCCAAGGAGCACTGAGGAGGCTCAGCATGGGGAGGTTTCTGGAGTGCAGAGCAGCGATGGGAGAGGCYGGGAGGAGGGTGCTCTGCTCAGCAGGACTGGGCTGGCAGCCAGCTCACACAAGGCATGGAAAGAGATGTTCACAAGACTGAAAGTGCTGGGTTGAGTTTCTTCAACTTTGGAAGGTAATGAAAGTTGCTGAACTGACATTGCCAGGAAAGAAGGGAAAGGAGAGAGTTGCTCTTCTTCATTTTAGGGTGTCTCACGCAGGAGGCCTGATTTTCTCACATTTTATGTTGGGTTTGTGTTCTAATGATGCAAAAGGGAAGTGGCCAGAAAATGTTGAGAGAGTTCTGAGGGATCATGGGTGGGTTTGGGCATCACAGACATCTCTTCTGGTTTARCTATCCCAGAATCTGCAAAACAGCCTTGAGGCAGGTCCAGGGCCAGTGCAGGTAAATGCAGGTAACCACAAGGCTTTTGTAGCACTGCCTGTTGAGCACTCACTTCCATTTCTGAAACAATACATGTTAAAAGAGGTAAGTGACAGAACATAACTACGATAGAGATTGCCAAAATGCAAAAAGAATGTTAAGGAGGAAAGGGTAAAAATATTTGAGGTGCTGTACACACTGGCTCAAATAGAAAAGCACAGAGAGACCTGCTGTTACCATAGCCTTCCYATAGAGCTATGAGAAAACACTCTGGAGGTGCTGTGATGCCACTGGATGTAGCTGGTTTATTTCTCTTGTTTGGTTTTATATTTTCTTCCAAAGACTGTTATTTTTCCAGTAGCATGACCTACTCAGATGTTTAGGCAAGTGTGATCAAGTTAGGGCAAGTGTGGATGAAGCCCACCATAACCATTAAAGGGCTGCAGCTTTGGCAAGTCACAGRAGAAGGGTCGAGATGGAGGAGACCTTTCTGCTGTAACTCATCAGAACACACAGAAGACACAGGCAAACCATTCTCAAAGGTGCACTGACAGGACAAGCAGCAYGCATAGAATTCCCATTACAAGGAAACATTAAGTTTTTAATCAGGAAGCTGGTCAAATTCTTGAAGAGGTTCCCAGAGACTGTGCAACCTTCATCCCTAAAGATATTCAGAACTCATCTGGCAAAGCCAGGACACCCCTGGTCTAGCTGGATATATTTAAAGCAACATCAGGATGAAACGCTCTCCAGAGGCCTCTTCCAACTTAATTTATTCTGTGACTCTATGACCTAAACAATTATTTTCTGGTTCAGTTCCCACAACACTCTTATAATATTGATAGCTTTGGTTAAAACAAGGAACTTTTCCTCATTGAACTGCTTTTCGTTTTCTTTGCAGAAACAGCCTCTGAAAATGTTTATTTTGACATTATTATTTTTACTCTTGTTGCAGACAAGCTGTCTTGCAATACACAGCTGAACTGGAGAAAAAGGAACATAATGATGCTGACCCTCCTTCATGGCTTGGATATGATTGGGATGGTAACTTAACCACCTTCACCAAAAAACACAGATCAGAGCCCGAAAAAACAAATTCTTCAAAATGAAAAATGAAGAAATTATGTAACATCTCTACAGTTCAAGGGTTTTTCTCTAGAGCATGAAAAGACCACTGTGTTATTTCTTCTTAAAACTAATCACACTTTAATAAAAGGCCATTTGTTGCATTAATAAGGAAGCATTGCAGATCTCTCACAGGGGTATGAATGCCTTCAAGCAAGACAGCTGCACTCAGACAGCACTGCTAACTCTCAGATGTTGATTCAAGCTGTCTCCATCTTTCAATAATGCAAGTTTTTGTAGTCTCGTGCAGAGTAAGCAATGAATAAATCTGCATGCGTTTGAGGTTCTTGTTTGCCATCAAGGTCCTCTCCAGGAAAAACATTGACTCCCCAGAACTTCACCCTCAATGTGGCTGGGACTCGTCAAGCACAGCATTGAGTAATTGAGAGCAGTGAGTGGGCACTGCCTACAGATCCTTTAATACACAACCACACCCATATGTTCAAGCACAGTCCACTTCTCAACAGTCACTGGTGCACCCAGAGCCCTCATTCTCATAAAAACCTCTTGGGCTGAGTCCAGCTCTCTAAACGAGCTGATGTTCATGTCTGCAGATCTGAACTGGGGGCTGGCTGGCAGCTGAGAGGYCAGGACAACCAAATTAAAGGGAGCACAGATGAGAAAAGTGTTAAAGTATAAATTTGCTCCAGTTACAAGTATGCGTCTTCTCATCCAATGGATAGAACAGATATATGAGCACACAAGGGATTTGCCATTCATACCCTAATTGCTGATAACCTACTAATCTTCCCTTGTCCAGAGAAAACTATCTACAGTTTCACATCATTATAGCAGAACACGACATTGTTCAATGCCTTTGGGGAAACTCTCAAGGATTTTTCCTCCTTCAGCTCATTCTTGACCTATTAAYATTCTAGCTGGTCTCAACATTTCTTAGCTTGGAATGAATATAATCAGTAGCTTTAGTGGTAGCACAACTTTTCTGCTGGCTCATTTAAACTTCTTTAAGTAGCTAATAATCCTGATGTTTAATTCCTGCTAGATTTAGGAAATGAATTAATTCAAAGCCTGAGTTTGCTTTCTTTTGAATATGGAATAAATAAAATGTTTTCTTACTGTGTTCTCCCTTGAATTGCTGGTGCAGCAGTCCCAAAAAACACAACCTTAATCTCAGAGGCTGACAGGCTTTGTATTCCAGGTGAATAATGGGACCATTAAATGGATTCGATCTTGTAAAATATCTACCAGACTGTTTTTATGTTTTCACGTGGTGTGAATTTGGAGGTGCTGTTTTCACTCTGGCTGCAGCAGGGCATAGAAATAATTTGTTTCAAAAAATTTTCAGGATATCCATAACCTTTATAAATTTATTAAATTTGTAACTTTAAAAAAAGTATAGTAACTCATATCTAGTAATATTGTAATGCCTTTAGTAATACTATAAGAAATTGTTTATATATTATTGTTTATACTAAAAGTACATACAGTTTTCCATACGCTTCAGTGCCTACCTCATCCCAACAAACAGTACACACAACAGTAAACAGAATGTGGAGTTTTTAACCACCCTGAATTACAGCAGAAATGATGCTCTTGAAGTCAATTAGCCAGGGGCAATTATACCTCCTGGGGAATTCTGTGGCAARGCAGAAGTTCCCTTCATAAGGTACCATTATGAAGTACATACACATACATACACAACCTAAAGCCTCAGCTGAGAGTCTGAACTCTCTGCTACTCTCCATCCACTCAGCTGGCAGGGATTCTTACATTTCAGTTTAAAACACCAATTTCACTGCTTCTTTTATAAGGTGYCATACAGAGGTATGGAAAGGCTTCTAAAAGCTCCATTTACTTTACTSTGTTTGTATTGAGTGACACAGACTYCTCCACAACAATCAATTGTGCCCTTGTGCAGGGTCTACCCGCTCCTCTCCCCTCCCTCCTCTGCCTTCCTGCCCCCAAGAGCTGGCAGCTCTGCAGGACAGAGCTCTAAGTTGCTGCAAACACAGCAAAGAGATTCCAGTTCTCAGTTACCAGGCCAACGCTTCCATTGTACAGCAGATCTTCCTTCAGAGGAATGTTCCTGTGGATTCTTACCTGAAGTCCAGTTGGGGGAGAGCTCCTCCTTGAACTCAGCCAGATCCATTGCACTTTTATTTATTTTAAAAGCTTTTCTTTGCAGATGAGCAGTGGTAGACACAGCTAGAGTTGTTATTTCTACCCACAACAAGCAGTTCAGGATGACAYAGAGTAAGTTCTGCCATTTCACAGATTATTTTTACACATTGAGTACCCACTGGCCAGGCAGAAACTGCTCAGTATTCAAACACCAAAGGGGTTTCACGTAAGAACTACAGGTCTGAAACTTATTTTATCCTATCCACGATATCGTTTGGCTGAAGAAAACTCACTGCATTCGGCACAAACCAGCAGAATTCCCACAGGACTGAGACATTTAATTTAAAAGTATGAGAGCTTGCAAAGCATGTAATCTTGGAAGTGTTGAAAACATTTTTGTTTTTTTATTTTTTATTTATTTTTAAATGACAACTCCAAACTTTTGTTTGAAAGCTATGAGCTTTTAAACTGATATGGTAACTGGGTCAAGTTATATAAATTAGGAATATGTAAGATCATCTTGCTCATAAAAGGCACTAAAAGTAAACCAGACTGTTTAGCACCAGCATTGTCACAGGCAAATCTTGGGTTAAAATGCTCTGATTTTTAATATTGTTTCTCTTTTATATTAAGAATATACATCAAAAAAAGTTTCATAATTTTACAGAACTGTTCCTTTGTAGTTTCTTGATTTAATCTCTTTGGCCTATTTCACCTTTAAGAACTCTTSAGCTTGACAGACTGGATCCAGCTTTGGCTTTTAAGATACACTTTGCCATTTTGTGTGTCAGCCTTAATCCATTTGTCTGTTTCATCCCTTTGATTCATGTGACCTGGAAAAGAGAGTTCTGTTAGTTTAATTTGACACACAGTAACCATATCATCTTCACATTGTCATTGTCTTCCAAGCTCCCTGGAAGCACTTATAGCACTTTTATTTGGTAGAATTTGTGTATTTTTTACCACAGACTCCTGATGTTTCCTCCTTGATACAGTTTTTTGGCATTAATTCCCATAATACATCCTTACAATAGAGCAGTGATTTTTATTATACATGGCCAATGGTAGGTCCACCTTGGAGCCTGGTGCTGGCTTTGTAGGATATAGGGGAAACTTCTGGCATCATTTGTCTTCTTGTGACAATGCCCTAAAAACAACCCCCCACAACCCTGAGATATCTGTCTTCTTAAGGGTTTCACATAAACTTAGTATTCACAGTCATGATCTGAAAAGCTCACTGTATAACAAAGAARAGAGTTCAACTTAGTCTCATTTTATAATTAAGACACTGAGGCCAAGAGAGGATAAGTGACCTTCCAAATTTATACCAAATATTTGTGTCCATATTGGGAACTAAACTGGGATCTTTTAAGTCCCAAATTGGTGCCTTTATCACAAGATCAACCTCCACTTTGGTTTATCTTTACAAAATACCATTTATTATTATTTCAGTGTTCATTTAACTGTGTGAATTCTAAGTTTAGAACTWATTTGAGCCTGGAATAGCAAGAGGGATGGCAGGGAGGCAGATCCTAACCAACTTTGCAAACATGCTCTGCTTTGACCTGTAACACAGCTGAAGTTAAATTTTGGCTGCAGCAARAACAGTGGCAAAACTCCAGCTGACATCACTGCACTGTTTTCCACAACTCAGGCCTACGTGCCAGAACTTTCCAAGAGCGTTTCAGTGCTTTAGCAGTTCCAAGTGGGATTCATTTAAGTTTATGGGCCAAACCCACAGCAATTCACAATAGGATGAGGTATGGTTTGAAAGCACAGAGTTCTCAGGAGTCCAACAACGTCAGAGTCACTTCAGTGTCCCCTGTTATCAGACTCCAACAGGTTTTCAGGTGTCTCCATGGGGATGTCCTAGGAAAATTTCTGCCCTCCTGGCTGCTCCAGAGAGCAGCAGTCTCAGTCACACTCAGTGTCAGCATCATTTCTACTGYAAAGCAGAATCCACCATCTAACTGCAGACCTAAATCTGTGATGATCATTACCAAGTTGGACAAATGTGTTGTACATGAARCCATTAAAATTGGAAAATTCAGTTCCTCAAAGCTTTCCTGAATTGCTAATTTGCAATAGTATTGTATCAGAGAATACAAAATGAAAAYTAAAACTGAAGCTGTCTTTTAAGCACAGATGGCACTTAAAACTGATTTTTAAACAGGAAACAGCCTCCAGATGAAAAAAAAATTGAACCAGCAAAGAAATATAAAGGAAAAATTCAGTTGATCCTTTAACAGAGCTGTAGAACACTAAAAATACAGCTTTTTCTCCTAAGGAGAGAGGACACAATAAWTGCAGAGCAGAGATGTATTTCCAGAAAGTGCATACTGGAGTGCTTAGYCCCAGTTCCTCTCTCCCATGTTTTTGTGACTATGGCTTGTACTTCTGTACAAGGAGCAAACACTGAATCACAGAATCAGTGCTGTAAATGAAGTTTCACACACTGCTTATACCTTGCCTAAAAAGTTAAAGATTTTAAGGAACACAGAAACAAATTTACAAGAGCCATTTTAAAGCTCAGTTGTTGTCTGAGCTCTGTTTCTCATTTTGCTTTTGCTATGTAAATGTAGAAAAATGTTTTGTTCCTAATACTTCTGGAAGTTTGCCTATGAAGCAAATATTAAGGTTATTAAGCCCATTAAGGTTAGTAGCAGGTTCAAAGATATTTAAGATATTTAAACAGCTTTGTGTATGAGGCACTAATCAAGAAACAAGATTTAGTTGGAGACCTTTCGTTGACCGCTCGGGTCTTAACTGTACTCACTGCTTGTACTCTGAATACTGTGCAACATAAGTGGATTTTGAAGAAGACTTTGCTAGCTTGATTAAATCACAAAAGCAAACAGCCTCCTGGATTGAGAATGGGAGGGGGTGGGAGGGGAGGAAATTAATTTCAAAACCAACCAGTCAAGGCGCCATGCGTTCAGAAGACAGATACAGCAATATGCTGYATGGCCACCTTTTCCATTTAATGCCCAGGAAAAAGATTGGGTTTTTTACCCTCTCCAGCATGTGGTGTCTAAAGGAAGATAACAACTTTGCAGAACTTTACAGCCAAACAGTCAAAAACTGACTGTTTATTTACTTGCCTTCCTGGAGACTGGAAAAGTTGAGAACTCTATTTTCATACCATAAAACAAAAGAAGAGGATCATATTTTAAGTGTTGTTCATTGGTAGTGTTAGGRCTGTGGTATATATCAAAAGGCTGTGAACAGCTTGAGTTGAATGCAAGCTGAAACCAATAAAAATCTGTAGGATAGCATCTCATCTAATGTGTTTAATAAAAGTTGGATGAACTTTCTGTTTGACTCGAAGGAATGTAATCTTTTCCAGACACAACCTGGGTCTTTGTTTATTTCTTTTTAAGATATTGCTTAAGGATCAAGGCTTCACAGAGGGCAGTGTGTGGAGGGACACTGTAAAACAAAGCTCTTCCCACTCAATTCTAGTGGCCAAGCATCAATAAAAACTGCTCCTAAGAGAGAAGGAAAGTTCTGAAGTGCCTTGAGAACAGACAAAAGAGAGGGGCCATGACAGCAGAGAGTGTTACTCCTGGGAYCAGAACTGTAACGCTGACTGCAACAAACCCAAGACAGCTGCACAGCGGGAGAAGGAGCTCTACACTTGGGCAGCTGGCAAGCCTCAAATAAAACCTGAAGTTTCAGCACTCTGACATAATACAAGCTCTTTCAGTTATTTCCCTTTTAAAGGCAAGTTGCTCGCCTCATGTTATTCACTGCCCCTTCAGCTGTGTTTGTGTTCACCTCTCAAACTCCAGGCAGCTAAAAACACAGACATTACCGTGGAGTAAACAATATAGAATTTCTCATAATGAAGACTCTTAAAGACACCCATCCATAAACCTTTGTGCACGGTATAGGAGAYTCATGCAGTCAGCCCCCTCCTGCACATCAGCTTTAAAGCAATCCTAAAGGGAAAGCCACAGCATTCCATAGGCTGCTCTCCCAGTACTGTACGGGGGACTGAGTGAGCAGTAAATTATTCCTGATGGTAGGAAACATGTCTAGATCCCCATTGCTCCAGCAGGGAACATCAGGCAGATGTGAAAGTTGTAATATTTTGGTGCATGCCTAAGTGAATGATTGTTGTAAGGAGAGAGGTGCTTCTCACCACAATCTACTGGGAGAATCAGGAAGGATGAGAAGACTTGAAGCATGTTACTAAGAGAAACCTGAAAAGTCAGACACAGGACAGTTGTGTCAATGTCCATCTTTTCAAAGCAATCTGGTAATTACAGAGAAGCAGGAATAGARGAATATCCAAAATTAGGTGAGTCCCTGGCACCACTCAGAGGTGGAGATTTACATGGTTTTATATTCCAGACAATTAGGTTTGGAAATTGACACCATCAGCCACAAGGATTCAAATAAAGTGAATGACTGTAAGACTGGTTCCAGCAAGTTTACAGCTGTCAAGAACAAGCTGACAACTAAATTGCATGTCCAATGGCTGCATTTCATTTAGTCCCCATCCACCCACACTACCTTCCTTTGTTCCTGTGGGGTGGGTGGGAACAGATGGTCACATCAGCTTGGRACAAGAGAAAACAGGGCTGAAAGCAACCTCCAGAGGAAGCACTGAGTGTATCCTGACTTGCTCATATCACCTGTTCTTCACACTCTGCAGCACTGACAGCTCTACTGCCTCTCAGACAAATGCTACAGGAACTTTACCTGGCTATTTAATCAAGTTTCCCTTACTATAAGGTCAAGTCATAATTTCTAGTCCTATTACCTGGRGACAGAACAACTGATTTCTTTATTTCTCTCTACCAACTTCTTATGTGCTAGGAAAATGCATCTTCCCTTTGTCTTCTCTTTTAAGAGAAAAACACAACTTTTCAGTCTTCTCTCATTAGCCATGATTTTAGGACTCTGATCACACGCTCTCCTTTAGAGACTACAGTTTTGAAGTACAGTACTCAAAATTGGACACATTCCAGCAAAGTATTACTAATGCCATGTAAAGCCAAAGGATTATTTTGACTTTCACAGAACAATCATGTTAATATGCTGGAAAATGGCCTAAAAAACATGTAAATCAAGATTATAAGAACTTCAGCCTTGACCTTCCACATGTTTGCAAGCCCTTTGACATAAGTCTTCTAAGCTCCTTTTCTGCTTAAATATTTAACACTTTTTTAGCCTACTAGTCTTCCTCTTACCATATATAGTACCTACAGCTAATTACCTCCACAGGCATCTTAAACCAGCTGATTTCAGAACACAGGCAGACCTGGGGACAGGGAGAAGGCAGACACTGAGCAGCAGGGCTTCCCTACTTGCCGGGGAAGAGGAAGAACACCTTGACACAATTCCAATAAGAAATTACTGGAATTACTCAAGCACTCTAAAAGCAGACAGCCAAACACTTCCACTCATGGAAGCTGGACCAGTGCTTAGCATGAGCTCTGTTTTTGTAGAAGATTTCATTATACCATACATACTACTTCTAAGAGTGCCTACTGATGCCAATGGAAACAGATGCCTTGCCCTTGCAAATTACTTCAAAAGAATAAACTCTCTGTCACTGCCCTCTAGTTCTCTCCCCTTCTCAGCAAGTGCCCCAATTTTCCAGGAAGTCCTAAAAGAGCAAAACATGTTTTCACACTCTGATCCCCCTGTCTCTAGAGCATTCACTCCAGACTTTCATCTTCTTGCTTTCACTACATCCCACTCTATTCCTTAGCTATCTGGCAAACCCCTGGATATGAGTCCTGGGGCACTGCAGTGTGCTGACTGTCCCCTCGGTGTGGAGTGGGGGCCATGCAGCCACGTGATGATGTACACAGTAACTGCTCTAAAGAGTAGGGAAGGCTTTCCTGGAGCAGGTGACAGACTAAGTGCCTGTTTAGCCAAGTCACAGAACTCTGCCCTGGCTTCCCACTGGACAGCCTTCTCTCTAACATCTTCATATGTTACTTGCCAGAGGCAAGTAAAGCTTCCTAAAAGCAGACAGGTCCTGTGCTATCCACAAGAGAATTGGATTTGCTGAAAAATAATCTATTTTTAAACTAATCTTTGAACTCAAAAGTATAAAACCCCTAAACTGCCATGCTCTTGTCTTGTGATACAGTTTTTAGCCACTTGGCCAAGCCCTTCTTCACTCTCTATTTTACATTTCTTCAGTCAGCTATGGACCTCATACCCGAAATTTCAACAGTGAATACTGTTCTCAGGATACAGAAACTGTATTACATGGTTTTCAGTTATTTGAGAAACTACTTGTACAAGAAAATTACCAAATACCAACTTTCARAAGTGATTGTTGAGAGGGGCAAATGTTTTGCCTGCAGAAAGAATACACCAAAAGGTAAAGAGAAACAGAAGCATCTCCCCTTTTGTATAAYCCTTAATATTTTGTGTAATGTTTAACTTCTTTAAACAACTGATAATCACTGGCCTAATGTTGTAGCCTTTGCATAATTCTTGATGATTTCCATGCCTTTGGGRCATGTGTATTTGACAGTTAACTAATCAGAGTAGCTTTTGGCCTCAAGCRCCAAGATAATTTCCATACAGAACAGTGCGTTGAAAAATTGCATCTGCTYCAGTGATGACTGTCCTACATAAACACTGACTGGATGGGAAACCAGAGAAGTCATTCAGCTGTGTATATTTGAAACACCACTCTTATCTTTAATGTTGCCAAACCAGCAAGATGACTGACTGGCCAGTGGTCCCCATTCACTGAGAAATCTCATTTTACTGCTGAGGGGATTCATTCCATAGAGCCTTGCTAAAATCTGGGGTCCTTCCACACGTTTCTGGCTGGAAAACTTCTAATTATGGTTTTTTTAAGATATTGTATTTAATAATCACTAGTAAATTTAAGTGCCAATTACTGTTCCCAGGCAGGAAGAGATATASAAGCAGGCTACATATTAAAATTATGTAATTACACTTCTAATGTTTCCTGACTTCGAGATTACCATCTCACATGGGGGTGTAAAAGTTTTTGTGCATATTTTCTTGGGTTTAAAACCAAAGCAAAAATGTGCAATCACATCGGGTCACACTGACATAACACGTTCAAACACAAAGCTGGAGTCTCAGACACACTAAGTTAATGTTTTCTCTAGAGCAAACTGTGTAACATAAAAACAACAGCCTTAACTTTGAGATAGACACATCTGGAGTGGGGGAGAGAAATACACAGCCTGACAGTGAATTGTATGACTTTCCTAAAGCAGGAAACAGCAAGACCTGGATTCTCAGCTCCATTTTATATGTATCACAAGAATGCTTCCAGTAATTGCAGTACTTCCCATGTACTCTCCATTCCTCCAGCTCCAGCTTCTGCTCTTCTCCTAATCATCTCCCACCCATCATTTCTCAGCCTATCCTGCACTACTGTACATTTATAAATATGCCATATACCCTTTTTACTTCTCCCTTTGACTCAGAAACAGACAGAATTTTTTTTTATTATATTTTTAATATAATAGATWGCTTAGGAAAGCCTGCGTGACTTTCTAAACCAACAAAGAAAATTCAGCTCTGGATTATCTCCCACAAATTCACTGGACTAATGCTGAGGAGGAACTTGGCTCTAAGACTTGTGAAAGTAATCAACCTCTTCTGACAAAAGTCATTTACTTTTTTTTTATTTACCAAATAAAATTTTAAACTCATCCAGTAACATGGGGAGTACAACAGCACAAGCAAACATCTGAACATGAAGCAGATTAAACAAGCAGCCGCCAAGGGCAATAAACTAATAAAGAAACGTAGATGCCTTTGCTTCGTCCAGACAGACATTTATTGGAAGCCAAGATTAGTAAGTCTTACCACTTAGAGTCACGTGGTCATCTTTGGAGTCACTCTGTGTTTCTTTTAACTGGATCTCTGAGCTCACATCCACTTTTCTTCCAGACAGCTCTAAATAGGCTTTGAGGGACTCAGGTACCTTGACTGTAATTGAACCTGGTATAAATTTAAGTGAAAGCTAGTCAGTTTAACCTGAGATCAAAGCATGAAACAGGCCATTATTGCACTGACTTGAATCAATCTGTTCATTTGTTTGTACTTGGTTGGGTTTTTAAAAGTCTTCAGACCCAGTAACCTATTTTTTTGGTCACTGAAAGGATAAATGAAGCTATATTCTTTTATCATAAACAGAGATTCCATGTCCCATACAGAAAAYGGTATCACAGCATTTCCTTTGCAGACATGAAACTAAACTTGGACACGTGCTTCTAGCAATGTCTTCTGGTACAGAATGATCAAGGGAAGCAAATGCAATAGATCTCACAGATATTCTGACTTCARTTTGATATTCAGACTTTAGTTTAATCTTCTAGTTGCACATTGACATTCATGAGCCGGGACAGGGCTTGACAAATAATCCAGTCACTGTGTGGCACATGATGAAAGAATTGCTCTTCTGGAAGGATGAGATGACACTCACTGACTGTGAATCCTGGGAATTGCCTTTGCTTTACTGCTCAGGGCCAGCTGCTCATGTCTTCCAACAGATGCAGTCTCAAAACTGACCAAGCAGTTTAGACTATGCATCACTCAAATGTAAACTAGAAGCAAAATTGCAGCTTTGGTGGCCTGAATAATTCTACTTTGAGATTAAARCCAGAAATTCCAACTTCTGCTTCCCCTAAATATGTGCTGCTCTACATTAGACCAAAGGCAGACACGGGGCCCCTAACCTGCCCACATTAGTCACCTCTGGAATAACTCAGTCACAAAGTTTGGAAGCTCTGGCCTACACATTAGATCAAAAACCTGAAAAATTCAGAATGCACTTCCTTTATATGTGCTCCTTAGTTTTTGCTCCATTTCAACATTCACTTTATAAAAACATATAACAATTTCTTGGCATGCCAAAGGCTCAAGCAAAACACGGTAAGAATAACAGCTGAGCAGCACCAGAAAGCAGCCCTAGCTAAGCAATTTAGACTCAGCAGAATCACTTGCCTGTGACAGTTCTGATGAACAAGTAACTTCCAGTATAATTTAGGCCTGCATTTTGCTGGATACACAAAAGCCTTAGAACAAGAAAGTGAAAAGGTCTTCATCTTTGGGTCCTCTTTGGAGAGCTGCTCAGTGATGACTCAGAAAACCCGACACACATGCAGCTCATTTATCACAAACGGGACATTTTTTACACTGCAGCTGTCGGCACTTATTCTGAATTTACAGGGTAAACAGAACTTCAACTTTGCCTTTACTACACTGCGCTGCCAGAAGAGATGTCAGAAAATGTTTTGAAAATAACTTTAATTAGCTTTTATGAACTACATTCCTCTTTGCTACTAACTCTAAGAGACATTTACTTAGCAATAAGTGATACAAAAGGTAACCAAGAAATAATACAAATTCCTTTGGACTAATGAAACCAAAATAGATTGTACAGAAGGATGTACAAATTATTTCAATCCACTGACACCATCAGTCCCATTCTGAGCAACTGTTAGGTTTTAACAGGCCACAGRCACTGTCTCACAGGAGACAGAAGTGTACTAAATACCATGTTCATTTAAACCACCTGAAGTGCCTGACATGACATTAAAGTATAAAAATACTGTAGTGTTTTTATTCGTTTTGAATTTTTTGTTTGTTTGCAATTGRTCGGGGTTTTTTTCAAAACTAGGGCTAATGAGATGTACTCAGGGCATTGTAATTTACAGAATCATATCTTCTGAATGGCAAAACTATGAATTCAATTTTAGGTGTGAGCTTTTAAGAAAGAAATTAAATTTTAGTGAGCAAGCAGGAGAGAAAATGAAGGAAAAATGGTAGGATGAGGCTCTCCCATCTTTGTTTTTCTGCCTTCAAATGTTCACAGTGGGACATTTCAGTCAGGAGGCAGGAAAAATAAATGTATGTGTGTCAGYTATCACTGCACACACAGCATCATGGAGAAGACTGTGCTCAAGGCAAACAAACACGTAATCCTAAACAACTCTGCAGAATTCTGCTGGGTACATTGCCAGGAAAAAAAAATTTAATCCACCTTAAGTATCTTTGTCCCTTACAGAGATTATTGTATTTAAAGTATTTATAGACATCTTCCAATAATGAGGCAAAAAAAAAACCATAGTTAACCAACAATCACAAACTATTGTTTTACTGACAGATTTTAAAAACACYCAAAACAAACCCTTATCCCCTTTTCTTCTACATTAAAATCTGCCACAAAAAATATTTGATTTAGTCTGCTAACCTTTCTGGGATTTCAGATCCACTTTTCTTAATTGACTGACATAAACATCTATCGTCCCATGATATGTAGAAGCTTTTAGACTCCCATCTGATGAATCTAAAACAAAAGAAAAGAAAAGCACTTTTAAAATTCACTTTTAAAATAAACATTTGCAAGAATCTTTCTTTATATGTCGAACTTTATACACCACATCTTGTCACACAGACTAACTGAATACAGGCTTTTTAAAGTCTGATTCATGACATCTGAATTTTCAGCAAATGTTTAATAYATGCAGGAAAACAGCATTTGTTCTGTGCCCTGGAATAGGGAGTCCTACATATTCCTTTACACCTTATTAGCTGAAATTTATGATCACAAAACTTTGTGAAGAAKCACTTTTACAAATAGAAAGTCTTTACGAAGCTTTAATTATACACTTGAGTAGTCTTTAATTATTTGCAACGTATTCCACTTTTAAATACATATACTTCCACAATATTACAGTAAAGTCCCAAAGAGTTTAYCTTCAAGCTACTGAACAGACCTATACCTAATAAAAATTGCAAAGAAATTTGAAGGAACTCTAGAGGAGCATAAAAAAATTACATTTGTACATGAACAAAAGGCAGTTGCTGAAAGGTATTTTTAGAGACAATRCTAGAAATTAAAATATTGGCAAGAAATCCTGAGATACTGATAGAAAYTGGTTTCTGGATGTGCGTAGAAAAAACCCAACAGTCAAACGTTCAGAAGTAGCTAAAATAAAGCCAAACCTGAATGAAACTTCCCATTTTAAGAAGTAAAAATATTAATGAGAAAATGAACTTGATTAATTATAACAAGGATGTCTTATATTAATGTTTTGTTTATGTTTTATGCTAGCCATACAGTTTTAGCTCTAAGTAAACTCATCAGCTTTTCTGATGCCAGATTTCAAGCAGATGCCAAAGATCAGTGCATTGCTTACAACAGCAAAAACACGGAAACAGATCATTATCCCACAGCTAAAGCTGATTTCTTTGCAGGGGAAAGTATTTTTAAAAAAGCAGCTGAGAAACTGAGACCAGCTCTGGCTAACAAGAAAATATTAACTAGAACTGGATGTGAATGTTTCTGCCATCTCAAAGCTTCATGTTAACGAAGGTCTGTTACAAATCTGAAAAAAATTACCTTTTCATGAATAATAAATTGGAAAATAATTTTGCTTGTGTGAGAATGGAACATTTTAATTGATGACTTTTTAAAAGGTTGTTCATAATAGTTGAAAAGTTAAAGTCATTAGAACTGGAAAATTTGACATGCATCAATCTTTTTTATGAACATTTTAAGCGGTGATAGCTTGAGGTTTTCATGCAAAAGCTGTTTTTGMAGATATTCCCCACCAAATTTAGTAACTGCCAATTACTGACTCTCCACATAAACTTGACAGAGATTTTGTTGGCAAAASATACAGGAAACATCCAGCCTTTGACTCTTCTGCTTTAAACAGAATAAGTTGAAATAAGTTAATAAGTTCCTTTATCTGTTCTAGGAAGAAAGAAGAGTCTCCTGTGACAGGGCAGCAGTTCTCCCCACAGAGAACAACTGCAAACAGTCCACACATGATGGTGCTTTACAGGGACATTTATTCAGTGAATTTATCTTCCCACTTTTCAAATGCAAAAGTAGCTCCTGCGAGATTCTTCCCAGAGGAAAGATGCCTTTTTGTAAATCTGCAAGACTGAACAAAATGTTCTGACCTAGAGCTTCAATTCATAGATACTAAAATAAAAAGAATCCTCATTTTGTGAGTGACTGGAGTCTGTTTGAGAAGGCATCAACATGAATAAAGGATGCAGGAGCAGGGCAGTAGGCACAGGCTCAYCAAGGCACAGATTTACCAGGAAAGACAGAAACAACCTCAAGGGAAGCAGAACATTTTTCCATTGAGGAACAGTGTTTTGGGAGGAGGACTTGCCAGATTTTGACTCCCAGAGTACCTCCCTAATACAAAGTTTCCTATGGCAGAAGAAACTACAGCAGTTCCAAAACCTCCAAGAACCTTGGCAGCACTAAACAAACACTAAATCTGACATCAAAGCACTGTACATAAACAACTGCTAAGCTTTGACCTATGGAAGTAACATGAAATATATTTTATGGAAACAACTGAATGATTTATGTAATGAATGTCACAGACAGGATATTAAATGCAAGTGCACAGATACAATTAACACCAAGAAAGATGGAAGTGTTAATYACTTCTGCAAAGTGCATAAAGATGCTGTTTTAAGTTTCTGCTTCTAACCCTTAACAAATAAAGGGGGACAAAAAGGAAAATGGATTTTTTTAAAAAGAAACCAAAAGATGAGCTGATGTAAGAAAAATTGTCCAAATCTAAATAAATAAATAAATAAACAGTGAAAAATTACCCTATAGTAAGTAGCACAGGCTGATAGGGCAAAATACATAAATAATAATGTAAACAATACATATTTTATGGCTATGACAGAACAAACCTAAGGCAATTTATTTTTATATATATACCCAGTTTAGCTGATATGAATGTGAATAACCCAAGGTAGAAACAAGGAAAAATATATTGTTTGAATTCAGAGTTTGCTAAGGATTGACAGGGGAAAAGTTTTCTCCAGGTTTTTCAAGGGGAAAAACAAGGRTAAAGCCTTTTACTGGAAAGGGAACAGATGGTCACTCTCGAGCAGCTTCAGCTATTTAAGAATTTACTGGTACTKGAGAAAAAAGATGAAAGAAAAAGGGCACAGTGAAGCAAGATGTCCTTGGCAAAGTCTTTGTTAAGTTTTATGGAAAACAAATAGAGCTTGAAGAATAAGACCTAATTCACAGAACCTGAGAAAGACTGCACAATTRAAGATAAGTGAAAGGCCTACAAAGGTAACATTTAGTATCACTTATTACTTCATTTTATCAGTCAAGTATTAAAGAAAGGACAAATGATCTGTCCTTAAATCTAAGTGAAAATGTACTTTTCCTAATAGCACCTAAAGACTGGCCTTGTTCATGGTAAAAGCAGTGACAAAATCCATCCCAATAAGAAAACATGAAATAATTATTATTGTGTGATTACAGATTAGAGAAAGCATGAAATTCCAACATATCTGAAGTGTGATGAAGATTCAATTCCTGCTTAACTAACTATTTGGTATTGCTTACTGATACAAAACTGGCAAATATTCTTGTTTTAGTTCATTGTTCTAAAACTGCCGTAAGTTTCATAAGAAACGGAAATGTATTCACTAAACAGACTTCACTATTATTTATTATTTAGAATTCACTGAATTGCACATACTACTGAAAAATCCTTAGCAGTCCTGACCATACTCACCCTGGGGACCTGTCAAAACAAATGATGCAACACATAAAGCAAGGAAATCTCTCATGAAAACAATCCCTTTCCTAACCAAGTTATCCACACTATCCTTTTATCTCTTAATGATCTATTTTCTATCCCAATTTTAACATATATCCATTGGTTGTAAAGGCCATAGTCTCTTTTTGAAAACTATTCTGCTCCAAAAAAAGCCCAAACAATGAAAYCACCTGGCTTGTCTAGTTTGGAGAAAAGGAAGCTGAGGGGTGACCTCATTGCTCTCTGCAGCTTCCTGAGGAGAGGAAGGGCACAAGGAGGTGCTGAGTTTTCCTCCCTGGTGTCCAGTGAAAGGATGCATGGGAATGGATTTTCTTTAGGAAGCATTTTTGTACAGAGAGAGTGGTCAAACACTGGAACAGGCTGCCCCGAGAGGTGACCATGCCCCAAGCCTCAGTGTTTAAGAGCCCTCAAACAAGACACTTTAACTCTTGACCAGRAAGTTGGACTGGATGATCACTGAAGGTCCCTTCCAACTGAAATAAGGGATAAGGCCTTGAGGAAATTAGTCAAGTAGGAAGTGTTCTCATATTTTTAGCATTGAACATCTTAAAATCTTCTACCTTTAGAAAAATCCATACAAATACCAAGGACGTTTAACGCTCTTTAGGAAAAGATGAAACCTAACTAGTGCTTTCAGATTTGAAATCTGAAAAATAAAGTTTCTTCAACTGTAAGATGTGTCTTAATGTTTAAGCTGAACCTCGTTAGTTAAAGAAAATAATCATCATCTGTTGATGGAAAAAGCTACCTTCTATATTAAGAAACCTTTATTCAACCACTCTTCATAGCCTATGAGTTTATTTAAGAGAAGGAAAAACAGCCTAGCAAGTTGAATTTAATTCTGTGGTTTAATGACTAACTTATAAGAATGTGTCTTGCATTCATTTTCCAGGAATGCCAATATAGAGCTCTTAGAAACATAAGAAGAGTTGTTAACGGTCCCTGAACAATCCTTAGAGATTGTCCCTGCAAGATCTTTAGTGGGTGACTACAGTTAATACCATTAGCAAAAGTCTTCACAATTTCTGCCTGAGGAAATCTTTCTGCATTCAGAAGACCACTGAGCCTTGTCTGTGATTCTGTTACTTCAACTTTCTGCCATGGAAATAATTAGAATTTGAATTTCTCACTATTGTGTTTGTGTGCTATAAAAAGCACTGATATATCATAATAACTCTCAGCTATCCTGTTATATAAAGTTTGCCTTCATTTCTGAYGAAAAAAACTATCAGCATAATAGTTTGAAAACCCTGAAATTATCACAAGCCTTTCCATCACCCCCCAATTATTCAATACATCATCATGATTATCTTCCTGATATAAAAATTTAACACAGCCAATAATTCATAGCAATAAATGCAAGATAGAGAACAATGTTACAGGCACAACTGCATTTGATGTACACTCAGTGTTTTCRTGTGTCCTTTCATCACATCTTTATCTAAAAGATGAGTCCTAGACTCAGCCTAACTTGTGCAATACAGTGAGTATTGGGTATCAGGTGAGATGGGGTGCCTTGCCCAACCACAAAAGGTTGARTTTGGAAAGGATCTTGTTCAGCCAGAGTTATCAGTGCTACTCCTGAAAAGGAGGCAAAAACATCTGTGTGAAATCACCTCCTTTYTACTTCCCTGTGAATATTGTAGCTTTTAGAAAGGAGAAGGGAAGAGCAAGAGAGAGAGGGAAGGGCAGAACATACCTACTGTGATACTCCCTCTTTTGGTCTGAAGGCTGGTATTACCTATAATAAAAAGGGGGAAAAATGTTAAACATATCCTTTTAACCCATTATTTATTTATTCTAAATATTGTTGCTTTACAAACAAAAGCCTCAACATAGATGGGYAACAATGAAGTGATTCCAGACAAGAAAAATACTGAGTAAAGTCAAGGACAACACCTGGATGTGAGGGAGAAAAAGATGTAGAGTGGCATATRAAATGTTAATGCAAAATATTGTCTTATTTTATTTGGGGAATTTTTAACATTGTTTTGATGCCTGCAACAGCACTATGAATGATTTCAGCAGTTCAATTGGATAAATAGCATAAACACTTTCTATTTTCCTCWTTTATACACCTATACCCCATTTCTGCTGGAGAGAATATTGCTTATTATCTTCAAAGGCTACTTCCTGGACCCACTGAACATTACTCCTCCCTCCAAATTTATTCTTATGTGCATGACAACCCCTTGTCAACATTTCCACTGACTGCTATCTGAGTATGTTGGGCAAACAGGAGAGCATCAAACAAAAGTGGGTAAGGCCCRAAATGTAGAATGGTCTTCAGCCATCTCTATTCCTAACAGTCTAACAAAATTCTAGAAACTTCTACAGTTCCATGTATAAATGTCTCACAGAAAATGCTTTAAATTAAAAACTAAACATTTCATTCCCGCCATTCTCTCATCCTCCTGAGAGAATAACAGAATGAAGAGTAAGGTTGATCACAGTAACTGAGTCYAGTTTAATAAGACACAGTAGTCACAATTTTCAGATCTTTCTGAAGAGGTTTGAAAAATTGCAACTAAATCAAACTCTGTCCTAGCTTGTGTAATTACATAGTAGTAAACAACCATTAGGGCAGAGTGCATTCCACTGTATATGACCTGTATTTTTCTTAGTGGTTCATGGCTCAAARCTAGAAAAGCAGCCTATCATCAATAATCTTACATTCATCTTTTCAAGCACATACTGTACAAAATACTTAGGGGTTCTGAAAATCAGAGCAGAAACAAAAGCATATTTCAATAAACTTGAATGATGTTTGACTTCACTCCACTGTTTTTAAAAGGGATGATATAATTATCCCACCCTTTTCCCCATTTTGTCGTGGGGCACTTAGTTTTGTACAGAAAGACATGGGGTTTTGTCAGCTGGCAGCTCCCATGGAGCTGAAAGTAGATTATATGCAGTCTGTATATAACCCATGGGTTTGTTCTGTGTTTTTCTGGGGGTCGTTTTCTGTTTTGATAAGTAGATCCTTGAAAAATATTAAACGTGTAGAAATCAAATTCCTTTTTGCCATATACTTAAACAGCAGAACAACTAATGTYGCTCAATGTCAATACAATATATTAGTGTGAGAAGCTCACTTCAAACATCWAGCTAGGACTAAAGCTGCTTTTAAAGCAAACAGGAATGTCCTGCTGTGTTGTGACCTGCACTGTCTACACACAGTGCACAGAATTTCACTTTTGGTCATGTAACTCTTCTCTGAAGGCCAACATTTCCCTTAGGACTTTTAACTTAGGCAAGTATTTCTTGGACACAGCAAGGACAAAGAGAGAAAGACCTGACTCAAGGTAATGACTAGTTTGCTTATTACAACCGAGTTCAGCATTCTAATGTAATACATTATTGAATTTTGGATGTTATCTCCAAAATATAGTCATTATAACAAAATATTGGTRACAGTGCCTTGGTGTTTTGGACTTCTGTTGATTCTGAAAAAGAGTTATCTTTTCCATCAGCTACAAGCTTTGCTTCTCCATGAAAAATGTACAATTTCCAATCACAGTATTTCAAGTCAGGATCAGTATAGGATCAGGGGCTACAGACGGCTTTTTGATGTCAATAAAGGCAACACTTCAWGCTGTCTTATTTCTATTCCTTCAATTTATTTTGGAGGCTGTCAACAGGGCAGGGTTATTCCGATGCACAAAAAAGGAAAATAAATCATTATGCAGCTTTTTACCACTTTAAAAATTTATTTTATTTTCATTTCTTTTAGACATGTCTATATTTTAGACTGATGCAAATTTAAAAACTTTAAAAGCTACAATTCCATGCAATACAATTCCATATAGTGAAATCCAAAAACATAGCTGAAATTCATGGAACACACTTAGGTATATCAAGAGGTATATTTTCTGGAGGGATTACAGAATGTCAAGCTCAAGCATTGGACTGTACTACCTTTGGAAGATGGCAGATATTCTACTTTATCTTACTCATATCATTGACAAGGCAGTTGTATGTTCACCCTTTCCTATATACATATTAGTGTGCAAATATATAAAGTAACCTCAATAACCATGTTTTCCAGTGTGATTCTCACAGATAATTAAATAGTTACTAGACTATGACAAAATAAAAGTTCAAGAGAAAATACAGGTAAGGACCTAGGCATCTTGACAGACACCATCTCCAGTGGGAGTCAGTAAAGAAAGTCAACTGCATACTGAGCTGTATGACTGGGAGTACAGGCAGCAWGTAAAGCCTTCCTCTGAGACTGCACTTCAAATATTGTATCCAATTTTGTGCTTTCAAGTCAAGAAAGACACTGGTGTACTTAACTACGGCCAGAGAAGGGTATAGAGAAAAAAGACATTCTTATCATGGTGATGAAGCAAAAAGAAGGAAGAAGTAGCAATAATGGATACAAGTTGTAATGGAAATTATTATTAAAAAGGGGGTTTTCCCCCACCAGAAGAACAATTCAGGAATGAACCAAGATGTCCAGAAAGGTCAGGAATTTCTGACCTTGAAAATATTCAAAGGTCAATCAGACAAGGCCATGAGTAAGATTGCTCCAACTGAGCCCACTTTAAACATTAGTTGGGAAGGACTTTGATACTAGTCCAAACACAAAACTAAATTCATACAATAAATTAATAGTTAATACAACTCAACCCAAGACTTCGGAACAGCTGCAAAGAAGGGTTTCCTGTTCTTCCCACATGCCCCTTGGTAGAGAAATTTCACAGTAATGTTATTGTCTCTTAGACAAAGAAGAAATTTCTCAGGATCAGATTTCTTTTTCAAGTATMAACGCCAAAGCTCAATAGCACCTGACATCTCTAATGCCTTTTACGGAAGTCGATGAAATTTACCCAAAACCAACTCCTTCAAAACAATGCATTACTCATTTGCCATAGGAATATGAAGCATGCAAACGAGCAGTTGTGAAAGTTTCACACCACTATTGTGATTGTACAGTCTGAGTTTCAAACACAAAATGTGTCTAAGACAGATTTGTAAAGTCTGTGCTGCTCTAAATTCAATTTTCCCAGGGCAAAASGAATGAAACCTACCTTAGTTTTGTGCACAATGTGCTGATTTGATGCCAATTGTATTGTCAGCTATGGGGACATGGTGACTTCAGCTGCCTATGAACAATCTGTCCAGATCTTTACAAACAAAACTATTAAAACTGAGCTACCTCATGAGAAAATACCAGAAGTGAAAGTAATCATTCTTCCTAGCAGAAATTGATAGTAGGAGTTATCTTTTCCACTAATATGTGTCTGTACGTTTACTTTAAAAGCCTTTGCTCTTACTATTAAAAGATGATTGGGGAACATATTTTACAGAAAATGTTATTTTTCCCAAAAAAATAGACTAGAATTACCAAGCAATTGGTAATGTGCAATTGTTTTTAAAACACACAGCTAAAATAACATTAGGTGTTCCAAACCCATTTAGTAGAGAGGCCATAAAAATAATCCTGAAGTAACATACGAAATGTCTGCATAATCTGGATACAATTCTATTTGTTTTCACAATGTTCTTCAGCTTAATGACAACAGGCATTACCAAAGGAAGTAAGTCACTAACTTCAGCAGTTATGATTTCATTTTTGTACCAAAAAAATAAAAATAAACTTTTGGATGTGCACAGAGGCATGAATCTGCTCACAAATTGATCACTCCACGGTATCATTATATTGTATAAAGTTAGAAAAAACCCAAAACAAAACAGCATACCAGAAGCACCAGACACAATACAAGTCCACATGTTAGAAAAATACAATAAGAGAAAAAGCAGCTTATTTCTGCCTGTCCATGCTAAAATTAACTYTACCTAACAGGTTTAGAAATCATTCTCACATTTAATATAAATGGACAGAGGAGTTGCTCCTTTAAGGAATAAATAAGTCATTTCTCAAGAAAACATTAGCAAATAAAATTGCTAAGAAATTGCAGCAAATTCTCTGGAACTCTGAGCTGAGTAATTTTCACTCCTTCCGCATCCTCCAGTTTATTTTATTCAATGTTAAATCACTACAAATGCATTACAGCACAGTCAGAATTCCATGTGAGTTTTGTTTAATTAGAAAACCACAYCACATTTGCACCCCAACAGCTGCTTAAATTAAAGACTCTGTAGTTTATTAGTTTTAGGGGAAGGACACCAAAGGGTGGATAGATTAGAGACTGCTAAGAAGTTCTAAGAACAGAAACTGTCACCACTCYTAATAAAAGCTGCCAGCAAACACACAGGTTATTACTAATAAAAACCTCTAATTACAACTGCCTCCCATGACAGTTCYTAGTAGATGATTTAAAAGTTGTTCCTCCAGTTAAAAAATAAATGATGGGGAGAGGAGAAGCCTCTTTATAACTTTTAGTATCATTTTAATTGCTGAATTTTAGAATATTTTAATGTTTTTAGTATGTGTGACATTTCTTTCCTATAATACACACTTTTTGTTATTCCTAAGTGTGCTTATGAAATTGTTTTCAGAAATATAGTCTGCTAGGTGGTAAAAAATCAATTCCATCTCTAACAGAGATAGAACTGTTTTGTTCATGTACTGTGCACAGCTGATTCAGTGATAGTCTACTGCATTAGTCCATTTGTTACTGTGAATWTTATCGAACAGCTTCAAAGCAGCTAAATTTGTGASAGATTTTCCTTCTTACCATGAACAYTGCCCAGCATAATATCACCRGATTCTGAAGAGAGAGATGCTGATTCTGCATACAGATACTTCGTTTTCAGCAGCCCATCTTCAGTAGATATATTGATGGCTGWCCCCTGCAGCTTCTCTATATTTACACTCTAGAAGAAATAAATATAATGGAAAATTTGTCATCACAGCTTGAAAAGGCAAAGAGAAATACCACTATTAACACACAAAACAAATGGAAAGCAGTTGTTGGTGCAGGGTAAATGGAATTGGTTCTTTGTTAAAAACTATACAAGACAAAACAAAAAACCTTTTCATCCAAGAGCTCTGACCTAAGAACTAATGATTCTTCACAACATTCCTGTGAGTTATTGCATCTATCATTCAGGTGAAGAACCCAAGAAGTAACAAATGGACGAAAGAAAAACATGATTTAATTTTCAAAATTGAAATATTTCATTTTGAAAAGTAAAAAAAAAAGGATTTGTTTTAATAATGAAGACTGAATCTTCATACAGCATGRTGACATGAAGAGCATTGGTGATCAGTCTTCTGCCACCACAAACTGAAACATCCACTGTCTGTTACACACAGCTATTTATGAAGATTTTTAACTAGCTAACTTTGTAGGGGTATCTTCAGTCAAGGTTTGCAAAAAAGCCCCACCCAGCTGYTCTTTTTCTCAGTGTAATTTTCATATTACCTTTGTTACTCAGGCTTCTATTCTTGGACTTGAGCCTCAAGACATGCAAAGCCTTGAAAAATCAGGGATAAGAGCTCCATTTCTACTTCTTTTCAATAGAAACAGAGAGAAAGGACAGAATATGAAAAGTTGCACTATGAAWTTGGGAAATAAAAGGTGACAGATTAGTTTATCTATGTAAAAGTGACGAACCATGTTGTATAACTGTAATCTATTTGAACAAAACAGAACAATTCACATGCTTGTGCAACAACCATGTGGAATTGAATTCTATTCTTCCTCAGTTAAATTTGATTTATGATGGAAAATGCAATAATTCATACTTACCCCCACTCAATTTGTTTTTATTTTGCTTATGCAGACTTTCAGTGAATTGCACAAAATCCTTATTCATTACAGCAAATGGTTTTCTAGATCAAATTGTGCCTTACTCCAATTATCTTTAAATTCTTGTCATTTTAGTATTGCCAAGTTGTGCAAAAAACTTTGATACAAAAAAAATGTCTGTCGACCCTCTCAATCTAATATTATGTAAAAGAATAAGCTATGGATGAAGCAAGAGGTATTCTGACAAGGAGCCACTAGTGTTGCACAAACTCAGTGCTGCATTGTATCCCAAAAATTGAGCTGAAGAGGCTGATTTAGTATGGACTATACAACAGCCCAGTTATACTGTGGCCTTACCCATCCATTCATACTGAACTACTAAATCATAAAATTACAGAATGGACTTTTGGCTTAAGACATTTCCTGTGATGCTACAATACAGATTAAGTCTCTAAGAATTTAACAAGATACATTAAACTTTGAGAAAATCAAAATGCTACGCATAATCCATGCTAGAATTACAAATATGTGACAGTCAGTATCTACAATCACTGCAGGTGTTGCTGCTTAGAGCTATGCTACAGATATAAACAAAACCTTGTAATACTAAAGCACCATTTATCGCTACTGAAAGGGTCAGCAATTCAGATTTCCATTTTCTACTGCTTGCAACAAAACCCTACCTGWGACCTTAAACATAAATTTACATTGCATCTGTCCTAGGAATGCTTCCCACAAAGTATTCCCCTACTCCCTCACCCTGGATGGCGAAGTGCAAACCTGCTGTGACACATGGCCACAGCAACAAGTAAAAGAAAAGCCACTGTCATTTTAGGCTCTGTGATATCTAACGTACTCTAAAGAGTTAAATGACTTGCAAAAAACATTTCCCATTTGAGCAGGGCCATCAGTGATAGCACAATGAAAATAGAATGAGGCACACTTTAAAGGGAAGAGTAAAACAAAAACATCTGCATAGTCTGGGTACAAATTTGCTGCCTTGTGGCATTCCTAACCAGGCAAAGGAAAGTTCAAAAAGCTACATCTGTTACTATAGAAAGCAAGTTTTAACTCTACTGAGATATATTATTTTATTTAAAAATTAAGTGCTTTATTGTAAACAATCTCACATACCAACTCATTCACCAGCCTCAACTACCTTTCTTAAAATTGCACATTAATAAAAAGAGTTCTCAGCCCCAGACGAAAAGAAGTTACTATAAACAATAACATAAAAAACTATCAATACAAAGAACACTTGTTTCAGAACAACCCAAATCAGGGTAGGGACATGGAGAAGGGGGAATTCAGACAGTTCAAGTATAAGATTAAAAAAGTATTTTAGATGGGGAAAGCATGGAAAAATAGGATTGCTTTTCAGTGAGAATAAATATGTTTTCAATCCCAAATTCTTTAACTCTTGTGGATTTTTGGCAGAACATAGATGTCTGGCTCTACTAAGCGTTATAGAAAMGTCATCATGGCACAGATTAGCTAATAGCTCCCCAGTAAAACCAATTTCATTACTTTTGTCCATTGAACCACCAGATCTTCTGGAAAAATTCCTTCCCTTGGGCCTGGAGCCTGGGGGTTACAGTTACTGAAACTGACCACATGCTCAAGTTCCATTGGTYTCATCTGCATAAATCAGACTAAGAATGTTTTTGCCCCTGAACACATTTCGAAGATAAAAATGAAAATCTTGCTATGTTTAAATAAGACATATACAGCTCCTTCCCCACGTATTTCTGCTCTTGGCCTTCCTTTTTGTGCTATCATTGCTCAAATATTTTACTAGTGTCTTCTCCCATTTCCCCCCTTAAAAAATATTAATTTCTCAAGGGCTTAGTGCTTTTTACCACATCCTCTCCCTCCCCACCTCCAGGAGGGGGCTGGAAATGCTGACAGAGCCACAATTACATAAAGATGACTGCAACTGATGGAAGAAACACCTCATACAAACACACACAGGAGACATAAGGCTGACTGACTATTAACAGAAGTGGTCAACTGAAAAAGAAATCTGTCCTTCTTAACTACACTGCAAAGTTTGTTAGTGGGAAGTTCAGTAACATAAGCCAAAATACTGTTCTGTAGCTGTGAATTTGTACTAAACTGAGTCACTTCACTCAAGCTGCTACAGCTTTACAACTCTGAGAKTGACTTCTTGCAATACTGCATACTATATACAAATATTTATGGTCACAAAGAACCATTTCAACTTAATCTGTAAGAAGTTTGTTTAATTGTTTCAGAAAGATGATGTTTCTGAAGATTTAATTTTTAAAGCAAATAATTTTTATTTTTTAAAGCAAAATAATTTTTCCCATACAGACACAACTATTTCATTTACTACATAAAAGGCAGTTTAACACCCACTACAAAGAAACACAGATAAATTAATGCTGACAGTTTTTGGAAAATCCAATGGCAAGTTGCTTAGTTTACAGCAGGACATTAAGAACAGATCACAGCTGGCTCTATGTAAGTGAACATATGATCTGGGAACCCAACCTACAAGGTGTACAACAGTGCCAAATGACACTTCACAGAGGTGATTTTGGATGCCTGGAACTTAATAGCTTGGTTTCAAATCTATCCTTGGCAAGGGAGAGTTATCCCCACTTTCTGATTTTTCCCAGTGCTGCTGGTTTAAACGGTAACTATGGATTCTGACACAGCACACATCCAACTTTCTTCCAGACCTGGCTTAGCTCCACATGTTCATACAGCAATGCCTCAGGTCTAATGAATTCTAATACATGAACATTACGATACCTAAATATTCAAGCTGAGCCTAAAAACAAGCCGGTTGTGAGAACTGCAGCGAGTTTGGCTCTACGTTATTTTAAATACAGAAGGATTGCCTGTTTCTGTCAAGAAACAAAACCAGAGCACAGTAGTTTGTGGTTTGTCTCATACTGCCATCTACTGAAAAAAGGCAAGCTACTTCTTTAAAACCGTCTCCCTGTTGGTGATTCTTCCTACTGCATCTCACAGCAAGATTACATGTGATTGTATTTCCTCAGATGCAAAGAATCYGCAAAACCTTCTACTCTTCCACTCTTACAACCATATAATGCTGGAAGTGTACAGCACATGCAAATACCAGGCCACTATTCATGAGACACTAAATTAAACTCCTGGGCCACCTGCAGAATCCAAATGCCTCCATACCAGCCAAGGAGAAAGTTTAAGAGGTTTGTGAGGGGTCTGTATAATCACAAGTGAGGGTTTGCACCATTAGAACAACCCCTGTCCTGATGGAATGATCACACGTTTATTCCTTGAATGATCACACGTTTATTCCTTYTTTCTGCAGAGCCTTTTTATTAATCAAAATCAAGCACAGGACAATATAATCTAACAGACAAACCTAAGAAACAGTGAAATTACAATCAACCAGTGAGGGTTATTTAAATATTCTTTAGCACATTCTTCATATTTAGTCATTTTACAATGAACAAGTGGGTTAAGCCATTGAGGAGAAAGTTTTACTTCCTACTTACCCCCTTCTCAGTTGCACAAATATCTGTATTTCCATAAAGTGTTCCAAGACCAATTACTTTGCCACCATTTGTCCGTATATCAATTTTATGGCTCTGAAAAAAGTTTTTTAAAAAATCATACAATTAGGATAACTTGTTTTCTAGTAATGTTGTCTTGTTTTACAATTTGTACCACATTAGCCACCACAAACCTTAGTCCTGCAAGCAGAACCAGATTCTACAATGTTTCACTGCACAAAGATTCTAACTAAATTTGTTTTGCATAAAACAGATCTCAAATTTTTAACAAATTAGACAGATTTCAAGTAAAAACTGCTCTTTAGCCCCTATTTAAAACCTTTCAGCGGTTGCAACCAAGAGAAAAGAAAATACAGAAATACACATAAACCAATCTCAAAAAGAAAAGAAAAAAATCAGGTCCTGAGAATAAAATGTAACCATTTGTAAGAACGGAAAAAAAAAAATAATCTTAAAAAGTCATAGTTAAACGGTCTAATTGTACTCATAAGCTGCAACTTCAAAGAATCTGACTTCAAGAAGTCTACAGGTCTCTTCTTTTGCTTAAGTTTGCTAGCATAAACCTTTCTTAAAGCATTCAGCAATTTTTATACTTAATGCTGAATAAGCTAACACACAAACACATTCTCATGGATTGCATTTAATTTAGGACACCATCCATGAAATTTGACAATCAAAAATATCAGAAATATTCAAGAAACTTAGATTATCAAACACTTTTCTGGATGAGGCATAAATTGCACTAACTAGATCTAATAGGATGACAAGAAGGTTAAGGACTTAGAAAACAATTAAATCAAGCATGGAAAACATGGACACACACTTCTCCAATAGATTCCTGATGAAACACCAAGAACCACAAGTTTCATGGTTTCATAAGAAAGGAAGAATTCTAGAGCAGGGTTTCTTTATCTTTGTGTTCAAGTCTTGCTTCCCTTCTTTTAAGAGGTGTTCTCAAGTAAAATGCAACACCCCTAAATTGAGATTACAATAGTGCTTCAGACATTTTCAGGGCTGGAAATAACTGTTCATTTATGCTTCTAAACAAATACAACAGATTGTTCTCCCCTCACACAGTAACATGATAAATTAAATGTTTCAATCTAGCATCCCAGTTTCTTTGAGGCAGTTACACAAGGCACATTGTCAGAATAATGGTTAAACAGCCTATCATCCAAATATATAACTTGAGGAGATTATGGAAACATGCAMGGTTAAAAGAACTAGTGTATAGCAAGGGCTCACCAGCATGGCCACTGATTGTTCAGCAAAATAAAACCACAACACATACGCTAATTCCCCCCATCCAAAATTATTAGAATATCCTCTTAAAAAAAAAAAAACCAAGCAGGCTTTCAGAAGTAGATATCTCTAGAGACACCTAACAGACAGAAGTATTTGCTGAGAGAAGAAACCAGTTATAATGGTCAAGTAGCTTTTTCACCAAGAGGGAATATTTCACCAGCTGAAAGGAAAAAGCGCTGATTTGTCATAGGGCTTCTCTGAGTAAGGGGGAAAGGTTTGAGTAAGGAGGAAGCAAAAATCTGTCAAGGCCTTAACAGATGCCAAAGGAAAACCAGAAAAATTTGTTGAGGAGAAGGGCACTGGTGCAGGACAAATCAAGCTCAGACGTGGTGTGTGCTGAGGAAGCAGGGCAAGCCTTCTGCCAATGTGAGCAWGATGCCTGGAAATTCTCATTATCAACAGCACAGTCAAGGAGTCARAAGTAATTGAGGAACATGGAAACATAATTAGAGCATTTCCCTGGTCCTACTGCCACTACTAAGCTGATGGACTGTAATAAGAAGCAGGAGAAAAAAATTAAAAAGAAGAAGCACTGGTTTCTCAGTAATTAATTTGTGAATACTTCATACTCTGAAGAAGACCTAGATGCCATAACCGTATTTTAGAATTACTGCTGCTATCAGTTGACCTAGAGACTTGCAGGCAATAGGGTGAACTGGACTTCAGCCAATTAAAAAACAATCACCACCCAAAAAAACAAACAAACAAACAAACAACTCAATAAACCAACCCTCAACAAATCTCACTGGCTGGGTAATGTCTACCACATCAAATCTGCCAGACAAAAATCCCTTAATAAGCCTCATACAGACTCATCCTTTATGTTTAATTACTAGCATTCATGATTAAGGAAAGTAGATGTCAGATCTCTAGGTCTTCTGTAATGACACCATAGAATGTATAAAAAAAAAAAAGTCAAACACCATTTTTTGCATTGCAAGTTATACAAACAACTTCTTGCACRTTATAAAAATTAGCAGTTGTGAAACTGTTGGCTGGTACTTTTAAATAACCCCCACATGATCAGATTTTTTCCACTTAAAGTCATTCACTGATCAACGACCTTTATCTCCTGTAAAGAAAGGGTCTCCTTCTCTGTTAGTTAATGAGGTTTGTTAATGACAGCCAAGCCACATTAAAAGTTTTAATCCATCCAGGGGAGGGCACTATCACTTCAGTTTGCTCAGTAAAGCACATTCCCTAAAGGGGAATCAGCTCTCACGCTTCACTAGCAGCATCTGGTCTGTAAGATTTTTAGTAGCTTTGGAAAAACCCTAAAGGCTAAGACTTCTGCTTCTCACTAATAACTCTGCCTCTCTGATAACACAGAATATAATTCCTGAAGGTACAGTACTTAAAAACAAGGTTAGATTAAAACCCAGCTCTTAATTTTTAAAATTCAAGATTTTTCACATCTTGGGTTGTATTTGAGACAAAGATTCCCAGAAAATATGTTAGTGGTCTTTCTTCAAAATCATCTTTTCCTTGACACYACTTAAAAATTCTTGATTGGATGGCTTGAATGTTGTCATTATTGCTCACCAAAACCACGTTGTTTTCTCATATTATGCAGCTTCTCATATACTGTTGTTCTCATTATTACATAACAGTAATTTTTAAACAAAACTTTAGACAGGCAACACATAATACTATTAWCTTTTGTTAGATTTTAGGTAGCTTTGTAAGAGTAATATGGTGAATTACACAGAATCTGGAAGGTTCAAATTGTCTATAGTTCCCTAAATGTAGAGTAAACCTAGCTGRATACTATATTAAATCCCTCCCTAAGCTCAGTTTTCCCTATGTCTGTTACAAAATGGTCTCTTATCACAATAGAGAAAAACATTGAAAAAATTCCCGTATCTCAAAAAATTTGAAAAGCTCTTCCTTTGCACCTGGAGGTGGTGGTATAAATTCAATCTCAAACAATCAAGTGAATTTGATTCAAAATAGCACCTAAATCAGATAAACTATGATTAATTTTACAGCAGCTTATGTCAGCAAACTTGAAGTCTTAAGACTGAAAAAACAAGGTCACATCTATGATACAGACAGTATTTATCAGATACATTTCAGTCAGGTATTTTGGACATGTAATGTGTAACTCCTGATTGAAAATTAACTTACAGGGTTTGTCAATAGCTCTGATATATCAATTATAAAAAAAACCCCAAAACAAACAAAAAAGCAGCAGCATGCTGCAAAGTCATGATTGAGCAGGCATAACTATTAAKGTACTAGACAGGAAATCCCAATCTATATTTTTTACTTTGAGGGGCAGAGAAGACAGGGATCAGGCTCACTGCTGGCCCTGTATCTGCTGGCTTTGGCTATCACAGATACATGGACTTCTGACTCCACATTATTTACTGCTWTTGACTTTGAGCCATAATTGTATGCAATAATGAAAGGTGAGGTGCTGTAACATATAATACTATGAGTGTTGCAATGAGAARTACCAGAGTACTTCTCATCTCCAGAACTGGTATTTAAGTTTTGACACTATATCCCACCACACAATTCCTTTTCAAACAGTGGGGGAGGGTTCTTGTACCTTTATTGACTGCAAGACACTAGTCCCCTTCTCTGTTTCTATTTTGCAGTTATCACATTCTATTTTCTGAATCTTCACGCAGCCAGTCCCTGATGTTTTGATATCCAAATCTAGAATARAAAGAGTTTTATTAGCAACAGAATGAGAAAAGTCAGGTATCTTTAACATAGTATTTGACCATGTTACACAAAAGCAAAAAGGGAAAGGAGCAACTTCTTTGTTACTTAAGAACCTGCTTGCTAAGACTGGCCACACACTTTGAACTGCATGAATAGTCACTATCAACTATGGACTCTGAGAGTTCAGCAAGTCTGTGTATGAGCCATCCAAACCCAGGAAAGAACATAAAAAGGCAGCAGAATGAGAGGACCCMGAAGTCAGGAAATTCATAAACATGTCAGGAAACACGAGGGACTTCCAGAAATACACCATGTGCCTTGATTCTCTGGAGAGTCACAGCGCTTTTCCAGCCTTGATGTAACAAAAAGTAGTGGACAAGGATTTGAGCCCCTGCCTCTCCCCCTCTGACTTCCTGAACCAAGGATAAACATCTCCATAAAAAAGCAGACTGAAAGCTGGATAATATTRCCAAAGAAATTTTAACAAGGAGGAACAAGATACAATCTCTTTCAGTGCCAAAACTCCAAAAATAGCCAGTTTGATTCCTCCCTAGCAAAGATGAGGGCTGAAGCCAACTTYAGCCACACAAACCACAAAGAATGCATGAAGATCTTTGTGGTGTAAAACACTTGCATCAGGAATAAAGGTACATAGTAAAAAAGAAACACTTCGGTATCAGAATGTAGGCAGGGATACCCCATAGTATTTGAACAACCAGTTATTAAACTGCTTTAAACTATAATACCTGAAACAGACTGGATAATTATTTATTTTCAGATGACTCAGTAGCCCTAGACTACTAGAACTACCTCAAATTATGGTTATAGAAGACCTTAGTTCAGTTTACTTCTGAGTACTCATGCAGTCAATGTACAGTAACCAGAAATCAAAGAGCTGGTTTAARGTTTCTTAACACATGCAAAAATAAATAAGCTTGGCTAGACAAGCTTATTTGACACCTGCCACCAATGAAGGTTACCAGACTATGTACCATATTGAAATACTATACAAAGCTCAAAACTAGACACTAAGACAAATAGAGGATCTTTTGGTACTTGCCCTACTAAGCTGCTGACAAGCGGTCTTTGATTTAAAATGCATACTTAAGCTCAGCATCTTCCACACATGCTCTTCAGGCTCTAAGGAGTYTTAGATAACTTGCATCTTCTGGGATCAGCTCCAACCTAAATGGTGAAAGCTGTTATGAAACGCCTTAACTTCCAAAATGAAGACAAGCACTATGAAAACATTCAAATTAACCTCTCAACTTCTTACAACTGACTGACAGAGCTCAGACAAAATAGGTCCAAGCAGAAYAGAGTTAACATCCTCCTCATGCATCCAAGGGAAGCCAGAGAAAAACCAACGTGTTTGCAGAGCAACAACGGTTTCTTTCTAGTTCGAGATGTGTTTTTACAAGGGATAAGATCTTTTGCTTATGCAATGGTATTTAATGGATAATTCTTTTCTAAATAAACAGAGTAACTCAAGCACAAACTAATACTCTGAAGATCAAAAAAAAACAAACTAGAGCTGAAAGGACACTTAAAAGTAGAACCTCATTGGCAAGCAAAAATTCTGCTTCACTGAGTAAAAACCAAAAAAACCCACCTTACATTTTTGTAAATATATCTCTAGATATGCCTGGATTGCAGCATGAACAGAAAATACTAACATGATGCTAACTATGGAGTGATAAAAGCAACTTGTGGAAGGGCATTATAATCCACAGATTGTCCAGGGAATCTGAATTGCATGAGCTTACCACAAACCCAAGCGGAACASCTTAGAAATCTACAAAGAAAACCTGTTTCAAAAAGAAAGCCCCTAAGATTGTCTGCAGTGTTGGCTGACATTCACAACACAGTAAGAATCTCAAAGACAAGACAAAAGCTAAATAATTGTTTTCCATCAATCATGAYTCATTATAGAGGCTTTTAGGAAGGTTCCCCAGCTTGAAACCCTTTATGAAGGCCAAGATTCTCCAGATCTTAACACAATGAATTCCACCCCTTGAGAATAAACAWGTCTGGAGTGACTCAGAGATCCTGRAGAAACTGAAATATTAAACARCTACAGTATCCAGACACACCTGGGATCAGAGAATTGAAGGGTAATAARTGTGACACTGGGTTTGTTTGATTCTCAGTAATCATGGAAGGGACTCTGAATGTGCCACTGACAAACCAATGTAATCTTTGTGCTTGCCAAGCAGGGGAGGAAAAAAATAATAAAAAGAAGAGCTGTAAGATTGTAACCGAAAATTCTSAGGTGAGAGTCAAGACTACAAGATTCCTGGAGAAGACAGTCATGCTACAATWCAGTGACAGAGTCAATGAATCTAGAGGTTACAGTTGATCTGTTTYGGAGAATGAACTTGGATTTTCAAAAGTCTTTAACAATATCTTTAGCTCCACACTGTCTTTCAGCTATAAGCTATGTGTCACCTTCAACAGTACAAGAATTTGGAAATCAGCATAAATAGCAAGGCTGAAAAACTTCATCAGTGAYGCCAAATTATTCAGACTAGTTAAAAAAATCACTGACAAATTGCAGGAAGACCTTGGAAAGTCACATATTCAARTAATAAATAGGAGGAAATTAAATTATGGGACTCTGCCAGGAGTTTACCAGGAAGCTTTCACCCTGAAACTGCTTCCATGTGTAAATGGACACTCAGAAGAGAGATCCATTGAGGAGCTGAGCTGTATCACTGAAAATCCTGTAATGAAAAAAGTTGACAGCTAAGAGAATGTTCAGATGAAATATCATTTACATTTGTTCTCTTCTTACCCAGATCATCTGTTTATGACCAGAGACAGGGCAGTGGGCTGCTGGATTTATGGTAGAAATGAGTACAGCCATTCTGACAGAGTAAAGCATACTGAGGGCAGGAAGAATGAGATGCTCCTGAYTTTAGTTACAGAGTATTTGCGCATACATTAGTTACTAGGAAACAAACTCTAAGTTTTGATACACATATTTAAGAAACACCCCTTCAGTCACAAGCAGTGTTTCTAAAAAAAAAGAGTAAATTATAAGGRTGAGTAAGACTGGAAAATGTGAGAACGATGGTATGTCAAACCCATAAGACTTCTGTATTTTGAATTACATGTAGTTCAGGTCCTTCTAAATGAAAACAMTGGGGGAGAAAGAATGTTGCAGAATTTTCCCTAAGATATAGGGTAGGAAAAAAAGTAAGSTAAGGTAAAAGGTGCAGAGTATCTTTGCTGCATGTAATACCATTTTCTATGGAAGTCATACATTACATGTATGAGGAGTAAGTAGGATGGGATTATCATTTCTCATATCACAACTGCAGTAGGGCATCAAATGAAATAAAGCAACTTTGAATAACCTCAAGCAAAACAAGAGATCAGGTGCATTGTAGAGCAAAACGTTTTTTTCAGCATGGTGAAACATTCTGCACCGTATAGGAAATWGGCCAAATCCATAGGAGAAAAACAAAAACACGTTAATGRCTGAACACGATTCTCTGAGTCTGTACTCCCTAAACTTAGGGCCACTGTCCTAAGAACTGAATTTCAGTTCAGCAGAGRTGTTTATTGGTTTCAGCGACTACAGCTGCTCTCCCAAACGGTTCCACACAAGAAACCCTGCACAGATTTTAGCCTTGTGTCCAAACTGATAACGCAACGTTTGTACTGGACAAGAGAGCCCTTCTTGGTATTTCATTTGCACTGTTACYTTCCGGGCTGTTTTTGATCCTGTGGACAGCCACTCATGATAACAATGGGGCTGGTGGGTCCAAGCCCTACGGGGACAGGCCCTGGAGCGAGGCGGGCTCTGCCCGTGCCGAGGATGCCCCCTCAGAGCCGCCTTTCCCGGAGCAGCAGCGGCCGGAGCACAAATGACGGCACGCGTTCTAAGGACCACTCAAGCAGCAGCTTTAGCACAAACCACTGCTGGCAAAGGGAGYTAATCACGTGTTTAAACACCCAAGAAGTCAAGGAAAAAAATKGAATGTTTTGAACTAGCCAGGGCACGATGCCGTGTTTCCCAACACTGGCTTCCAGCGGGGGACCAGCCCAGTCCCCGRTGAGATCCTCCCGATCCGTGAGTCTTCCCCGCACCCACCGAACTTCACCGGTGTCCGGACGTCCACGGTGGCCTTGCTGTCCACGCCATCCGCCACGATCGCCACCTGCCCCAGCTCCTCGTCGTGCTCCACCCGCACCGGGTCCCGCTCCCGCCCGCGGCGCGCGGGGCTGCCGCCGCTCAGGGCCACCAGCACCCTGTCCGCGCCCGGGCAGCGCTGCGGGTCCAGCGGGCGGACGTTCACCTGGCACGGCAGCCGCACCCGCAGCCGCCCCCGCGGGCTCACCGACAGTGCCCACTCCCGTGGCGGGGAAGAACCGGGGCCGCTGCGACCGCGGCGGGGGACGGGCGGCGCCCACCGCCCGCCCGCCGCCCGCACAGCTAGGGCTGCCCAGCGCGGGGCCAGCGCCCTCATAGCCGCCGGCGGGACGCAAGCGCCCGGGAGCCGCGTCAGGAGCGCCCGGGACCGGACCGGACCGCACGAGGCCGCTCCTGGCGGGCGCCCGTGACCCCCGGCCGGTCACGTGGCGCAGCTGCACGCGGGGAGCGGCACCGGCCCGGCCGGTAAACAGGCGGTGGCTCCGCCGCGGAGGCTCCTGGGAGTCGTAGTTCTGCAGCACGCGGAAGGAACTACAGCCGTGTCTGCGGGCCTATCGGGGAGAGGGGAGGGCGGGGCATTGCCGAAAGTCTGCTGCTATTGGGTTGTGGGGAGGGACGTCCAAACCAATCAGCAGCGGGGATGGCTGAGGCGGGCGGGAGGCGGGGCGCGGGTCGCCATAGTGACGGGGACGCCGCTSAGCCGAGCCGGCTCTCTCTGTGGCGRCCGGGAGAGACKCGAGGCGGCTGCGGCCGGGATCGAGGTCGGGCCCGAGACCGAGAGAGGCAAAGTCGCGGTTCCGACGTAGAGGCGGGAAGTGGGTCCAGCGGCGCCGCCACTCCTGTTTGAGGAATCCCTGAGGGCCAGGCCCCCCCCCGCGGGGGGCCCAGGGCGGTGCCGTGTTGCGCGTGAGGAGACGAGGTACCCCGGGGCAGCCTGCCCTTCACTGCACTTAGGCCTACAGTGGGGCTGCGTGTGGCAGTGTCCTCGGTCAGCTGGAGTAGAAGCAGTTTGGCAGATGTTTTGGAAAACCAGTTGTTTGTTGTTGTATTTTTTAAGTGATAGTGCAAAGCACCAGAATAGGTCTCCGTCAGTAAATTTTAGTCAATATGTTACGTSTTGTACTGCTTTTTAGCAGTCCTAAAGACAAAGAAATATTTTCCTGAGCTCTGCACAAATACGCCATGAGACAGTTGTCGTTACAGGGTTTACTAACAAGTGGGGAACCACTAAATTCAGTTTAAAAGACTTTTCTGGACTTCATAGCCCACATTATCATCATACAGCAATTTAAAAGATGAGGTGGGGCATGTRGGCAAAAGATGATGTACGGTCARGGGCTGAATTCTTGTCATAGTTGTAGTTTWCTGCCAGTAATGASAGTGAAAAATACACAGAAAGCTTCATTGTCTTAGCAACATTGCAACACAAGAAATAATGAAATCTGGGCCTGTTGCTTAATTACTGTGTCCCTTTTGCATGCCATGTGTTTCTTTTTTATAAATAACCATGCAAGCATGATACTTAGTCATCAAACACTTTTMATCTCTGTAGCCTTGTTTCCATTTCTGTCACTGTCTGGCTTTGATTATTTATGAATCTGAAATGGCATCTCAGTGTCCAACAGGAAGGAAGGTTGCCCTAGTTTTTTGTTCTATTGGTAATTTTCACTGTGGAAAGTTTAATGAAAATTCATAGTCATCAATAATGCCCTTCAAGTTAAATTATTTCATTGGTTTGCACTAYTGAGTCTCAAAAAATCATTAGGCGAAACACAAAAAGGACCAGCCTGCTTTATGATAATCTAGTACAGAAAAACAGAATTCTAGAAAGTCAAAAACATATCAAGAAATATCTTGGGACATGACAGAGGCTGGAAGGTTTTTTTTTTCAAGTCTTCAGAAATAGTTGATTCTGGGGAAAAACCTGCAAAATTCTCACTCTTGAGACCCATACCAAATTTGGATGTAAGATTGTCAGGGTAACAGTTATGGATGTGTAAGCAGTGTGTTGCAATGTGCTATGATTCCACTAGATGACAGCCAGTTCAGCAAATAACTCTGCCATCCGACTGTTCCAAGGAATCCGATCTCTGGCGAGACGGGGCTTACTGCTGCCCCCCTTTCTCCCTGTGTCAGGGCTGCTGTTCCTTATCCTTGGCTTCTAYCTCCTCTAAAATGACAGTGCTGCTTTCCCACAACCCTGTTTTCCTTCAGGATCTTGGTATTTGGTGATCCTTGTGCAGGCAGAAGTTTATTGGTACCCACAATCCATAGTAAACTGTGCTCTGCATCACCTTTAATATTGTCAAGTTTTACATAGTTGAGATTAAGGCTTAAGCCTCAGTYATGTTTATATTTCATTCTTGCTGTTGGATTTTCTTGTTAGATACAGTCTAAGCATATTCGCATGGTTAAAAAATACTATTTTTTGTTTTACTTATGTCATCTATATTTTTGCTTTGTATTGATTCAGTTTAACTTTCATGTTTTTGTTTGGAWCAGCTGGTATAGCATGTAGCAGACTCCAACAGTGAAAGGAAAGTTTTTATTTGTTTATTTTCCGCTTTCATTTTCTGACTTGTTATTTACAGGAAAAGAGAGCTCTATCAAATTTATAAATGAGTATTTAATTAGAGCTCCACTTTCAATACCTGCATGATTTCTTAGTGAATGACAATGCTTATTTGCCATTTTACCAGACTGGTGTTGTTGTATGCCAAAGAATATTCAGTATTTCATGCAAAAGATAAAAAAATCCCTAGCACTTATAAAGTGAYATAAAATAGATTTTAAGCTAAAGCATTATCAGAGGTACTTTTAGGGTCAGGTGCAAGAGAGATTTCAAGAAAAGAGGAATTAAATAAAAAGAATTTACAGGAGAGGCTGTAGAAGGAAAAAAATTTTCTAACTTTTATATTTGGGATTTATCAGGGAATAATCATAGACTGCTGCAAGTGCCCACAGGGTACTTAATCTGCCTGGGCAGGATTAATKTTACTCATTTGCCATAATTGTGATAAAGAAATAATTTGACCTTACTTCTCATGAAAATAAGGCCACTCTTATTTGTAGTTTACTTTTTTTTAATGGTGTTTTTCTAAACTGCTTCCTTGAATCTTCTTAGTTCTCAAGGTATGTCTAGGGTTCAGTGGGTACACAAATTACRTTTTGTTTATTTTCTCCTCTGTACTTTAGCATTKCAAAGCACGCAATGGTTTGGATTTYAGGGATTTTTTGTTTGTCAYGCTACCASAAATTTTCTGAGGAAATTAAGTTCCTCATGGAAACCAYGTGAAATGGGAAGTGACAAATCTTACCATTCAAATTCTTCTTAACTTAGCCATATCTAATTAGAACTCCAGCAGATAAAGTCTGTGTGTGGCTCAGGGGRGTTCTATCCCAAATAGCCAAGACTTGAAAACAAGGGAAAACAGTGGAGCTTGTGACAGAAATTGTTGAGCAGTTTAGGTACATGGAATGCTATCATTTCCCCAAAGCAGTGGGGAAGGCTGTGCATTGTAATCATAAACAATCCATTCTGATTAACGTGTATGATAATGTCCTATTGTACATCAGGTAGTTTTAAATTTACTTATCATTTAATGTTGGCATGGTTTTGTGGTTTAAAGACACATCCCTTCTTGCTAAAGCATCGGCTCTGCCTAGTTAAAACAGAAGATCTGCTACTTTAACATTAGGGAAGAAGCATTAGAAAATAAAACTGTAGAAAGAGGATCACCRTGAGATTGAATAAATCTGTAGTGCTCCTGTTCTTAATATTATCTGTAGGTCTCATCCCTTCTCTTTGAAGAGCATATGGTAGAACTGAAGAAGCTTTGGAGAAGGATAATAATGACAGTGGAAGGCAGAGAGRGGCATTCATGCCAGTGACAGTAGGTGGATTTGCTGCTTCCACCYAGAAAAAGGATTGTCAAATGGAGATTTGACATTAGAAATAAACCTAGTGGCACAGAAAAGTTGTGATTATTCAATGACTCACCCAGTAAAAGAACTAGGTGACATCAAGAAGCCAGATGCAAAAGCAACAAGAAGCATTAGTTATTCATATCACACAGAGGTAAAATGAAAATCTCCATTCCACTGGATTTTACCAATACTGAAAATTTTGCAGGGAGAAAGGAGATTGGTTCAGGGAAACACCACCACCACACTATGACTAGTGGGTGCCTCTGTCCCTCCCAGGGCATCAATGCCAGTGTAGGCTGGAGGTGCATAGAGATAGCTGATACATCTTCATACATGGACCTGCATCTCTTTATGTTCAGAATAAAATTTTACTACTTTTTGCATCTGTCACTCTGAAAAGAGTCAATGCAGCTRAGTGTCACCTACCTGGATTCTGCACTGATATGTGTATGAACATTGCTCTTTGCTAGGACRTATAGAAGTAAAGCTGCTGAAATTAGTTTTGGGAATCTGAGTTCAAATTTTTATTATTGCTCTCCTGCGAGCGCCCCGCTCCGCAGCACCCCGCTGAAAACACCACTCCAAACACGCAGGCAGGTCCAGGTTTCTTCTTTATTAGTGTTCCAGCTCTTTTAGCTTTAGCAATTTCAGCTCTTTCTTCTGTAGTGATTCAGCTCCGTCTGAACTGATCGCGCTCACTGTGCGCTTTTTATAGGGTTGTCTTATCTGTACCCGGTTTTGAGAAATGCACCAATCCATATCGTTTTAGACAGATTACATAACCAGAAAAACTCTCACACATCGCGTTTCAGACTTTGATTGGACTGATGTTTTCATCTGTCCAATCCAAAAACTGGTCGCTTCAGCCCAGTTCCATCCCACACCATATCATCTCGCACATGCGTATATTCATCAGTCCTTCCCACACCGAGTCCAGAGCCCAGCCCCCATACACAGCTGCAAAGACCACGGCACTCTCCTGAAGCCATTTCACAAGACAATTCTCAGCCTGATTTGATGCAGGTCCCAAAACAGCCTTGTAATTGCCGTTCTCTGCAATTCCGTGTCTTGGATCAAGGCTGTGATACTATTTGCAGTTCTACAGTTTGAAAACATCCATACTTGTTGGGCTATTCTGTGAAGCTAGAARTCATGCCAAATTTCACTCCTATTTCAATTATACAGTTTATTTACCAGATACTGCAAAGACACAGATTTTCCACTTTGTTTTTTGAAGTTTATATATCCAATTTCATATAAGCTGAATTATATATTTGGTAATGTAGTAGGCAATGGAAGAATGCTGAACTTATTTTAATGTCCCATAAACATAATGTCCTATAACCCATAATGTGACATATGCATGCTTTGTTTCAGTCTGCTCCCTCTTAAAACCACGTGGAGACAAGGGCTTGTCGCACTAGCTGAGGCTGTCTAATGGTTTTTCTCTATCTAGATTTCTATGTGTCTTAACGTAATATTATAATATTCAGAAGATTTTTTTTTTTTTGTTCTCTCCCTGCCCATCAAACTGGAGTCCTGGTGAGGACCCTTTTATACTACTGTACTGGGAGGAGGCATCTTTTTGACTGATGTCAACTATATATTTCACTACAAGTATCAATAATTATTCCTACACCCTTGAAACTCTCCCATTTTGACATTGTTCTACTTAGCGTTTCTGCCGCAGTGCTTTTCCCTGTCTAAATTCTTCCAATAAGTTTAGAGGAAGAAATAAAGCAATGGTAGCCATGAACACAAAATGCATATGCTAAAATATTCAGCAGTTCTTTGCAGATGAAAAATCACTCACTATAAATGTGTGTACATGTTTATGTACAGTAATTCAAGGTTTATTTCTTGGCCTTTCTGATGTTTACAGTTATTTCACAATGTTTTGACTCTTCCAGGAGGGATAATGAAATTGCTTTTTTTCCCATAAGCAAATAACAGACACTGAAATCTCTCTAAAAGTCAAAATGTTCTTAAAGGAATTCCAAACAGCACTGAAAAAAGCAATAAACTTGCCAGTTTAACTTTCACTACCTGTATAGACAATTGACTTTTCAAAAGGTGAATACAAATAACACAATAGTTTTGTATCCATTTTCCCACCACAATTATAAAAAGAAATTATATGTTTCTTAACTGTCATCTTTCTGGCTGTGGAATGCCAGATTGTTCTGGCAGCTTTGTTGGAGAGATCTGGTATTTATTATTGAAATATTCTCAAACTTCTTGATTTTATTACAGTTTTACTTTTTGTTGTCCTGGATTTATCATAAGATGCTCTCTTTTAAGTAAGAATAGGGTCTCACATATGTAATGTGAAAGACTGAATGATGTCGAGACTGACTWATTTGAAGAGGATTCTCATCTTTGGCAGCTGATATGAGTTTTATAATTATGTGGTTCCATAGCACAATGTCCTCTGCATAAGAACTAGTCTAGAAAGGACTGTTGGTGTCAGGTGAACATCTGCAAAATTTGACAATCTTCCTCCTAAAATTTTGCACTAAAATGCTGTGATACTCCTCTRTCCATTCCTGTCATCTACAGATAACTTCAGTGAACTTATGAAGGAATTCTTYAATTTCTCTATCTCTGCTTTGCAGTGTGCTTTGCTCTATAAATGCTCTATGCCTCCACCTACTCACTATGTCATGGCAAGACTTCTGTGTGCCTCACAAGTCCCTCTTCCCCTCTCTTCCCTCTGTGAGATGTTTATTGACTCTCTTTGGTCATCCCATATGTCTTATCTCTTCCTCCTGAAATATTTTTATCATCTTTCAAGCTGCTTCCTGAAGAAGATTGGTATTTTTAAATTATTTGAATGTACAAAAYTCATACAATACTATTATGCCAGAAGATGGATTTGTCAGATAGTAATTCACATTTCATATAATGACGAGGATCAACCTGAAGGACATTGCTGTCTTATCAGGGTACCAGGAGCATTGTCATTTCACCTCCCATTTCCCTATTCCATATCAGCGTTTTCACACACCTCAGAGAGTTCGATGATTGATTCTTGGGAATGAAATTCTCAAGTGCTGGATCAAGATAGTAAACACAAAGTGAAGTTACATGAAATTATAGAAACTTTATTTCATTAAGTTAAGTTAATGACATAAAGTTAACTTCTCATCTTGATGAGAAGTAATTACTAAATGTCCTTGATCCAACTATTTCTAATGCAAGTATCTTAGAGATTTCTATGCTAAATGACAGCCATTAATATGGGATTTTTTTCAAATRTAAGTGTAGCAAAATTATCTTTTCCAATACCCCTACTTGTTCAAACTTCCTKTGATTTCTGTCTCTGTGAATTTATWAAAAAAACTGTTATCTAACTGGAAAAAGAGCTTTCTTCAGGATATTTTATTTCAGGATATTTTAAAAATACTCAAAAGGATGATAGAGTGATAGAGGCTCTTGCATGAAGTCTTTCATGAAGTTGCCACTGTAGACTTACGTAGTTTAATCATATTTGACTTCTATGGTTTGAACATGGGKCTGACTTGTTGAGGTAGTGGTTTTTACACTACAGATGAAAATTTATTTCATATATTTACATTTATCTTTCACAATYATATATATCCCTGGATCTAATGAACTGTATTGATATTTTTGTTGCTTTCTAGAGCTTTAAACAATGAGTGAGGCTGGTGAAGAAAGTCCCAGTGACGCACCACTGGCAACTGAGAATGAGTCCCCTACCCGTGTGCTGACTCCAACAGTTGATGACCAGGATGAGGAACCCTCTGACCTAGCAGCAAGTCCTGCATTTCAGTGTTTAGATGAGGTACCATGTGCCCCAGCTTTCTCTGTCAGTAGCAGTGCAAAGTAATTAAGCTGAAGTGTATCTTTTGCTGTTAATAATTGAAGGTTGTTACTATAGACTATGTATTCCCCACTTCTTTGATTTTTTTCTAGGTGGTAAGAAAATTTTGTGAAGCGTTATCATCTTGTTGCTGGGGATGCTGTGCCTAATTGATAACCATGTTATTTTTTTCAGTGATCATGGCATTAAGGGGCTATGATCATAAGAATAGAGAGGTCTTGATTTTGGTCTTGTAGTATTCTGTCTGTAGAGGTAATTGCATCATGATTTTTTGAAAGACTCCATTGCTTTTTGAAAGGCTTCATAGCTGGAAAAATCACAGGTAAGTGGCTCCTGAGGAACTATTGATGATGGTGATAGAAGAAACTTTTGAGAACTCAGTTTCTTTTGCACACTTTTCTGTGCTAAGAAATCTTTCAGAATACTAGAAATGTTCTAAAATTTTATGTATGAAATATGCATCAAATGGAATCCTTAAAAATGTAAGGGCAGGAGAGTCAYTCAAAGATAATCTAATCCAAAGTTTGCACTGAAGTAGATTCTCTGCAGATATTTGTCTAATTTGTTTTTTAAGTCTTTAATTGATGTAGATAGCCCTTTGGGTATCCTTTTCCAGCATGCCATCATTGCCAGAGATTTATAAACATTTTCCCTAAATCCCAGTTTAAGTTTCCTTTGTGGTAAATAATGCAGCTTTCTTCTTGCCTTTCCCACAGTAAAAATGGGGACCAATCTCTGCCCTCTTTATAATAAAAATGTACATCTCCTTTGTATCCTTAGCAGGCTTTGTTCATACTTCATGTTTTTCTCAAAATTCTTACTTACAGTTGCTTTACCTTGGGCTCRTTCCACCTTGGATCTGTCAGATTAGTTTGCTACCCCAGCTCTCACTCTSTGCCACCAACCTAAGGTCAGTGGAAAGGGCAGGGCAAGAATTTGTAGTGAAGGGGAAAATAGGCCCTTTCGAATCCTGCAGTTAGATCATACTGAACATAGCATGAARCTGCTGCTTTCAGTCCTGTGCCAGTATATGAGGAGCCCACAGCCTCCAGTATTGTTGCAGCACAAAACTCCTTTCTTCTCAGTCCAAGGCAAAAGTGCTCCCACACCCCTTCTAAACTGTTCTCTGGATTTCTGGATGTTTTCCTTATTCTTAATAATGGTGGAAACTTATTTTTTCTAGATTTACTCTAGAAAAATTTTAGATTATTCTCAAATAACTCTTTCGAAAGAGGTTATTCTTCATATCAAATTTAAGGCTAACTTTTTTAATACATTGTTGATAACATTGTTAATTTAATAATTGTTGATATCATTGAAAGTCATTAATAGAAAATACAGGGTAACCTTTATAGCATTTATATATAGCATTTATAGTTGTTTCCAACTCAGGAAAAAAACATGCTGTGGAAAACCRAAGTAAGCAATTTGCATAATATTTCATAAATTAGGTCTTTTGGTAATTTTGTCAGTTTCTAGAAGGGAACTATGACTCATTTATTTTACCATYATTTTTAACAGTTTGTACTTGTACTTTATGGGTGAGTTTGGCTTTTCATCACTTATTCACATTTCTTCTCTTCTGCTGACGTACTTGTTTTCCTTTGTTGAACTTTATATATAATTCAGAGATAAATATATGACTTTGGTCACCATAGAGGTTGTTGCATTGAAGCTGGATTTAACTTCTCAGAATAACTTTCAGAATTTTTCCACAGAAGCAGAATTGTATCATAGTCCCAGCGCAGCATGTASTTATCAGAAGGGACACCTTTTGTTATAAGATTTCTTTAAAAACAGATATATGCCCTGTCCCWGTCAAACCAGTCTTGTTTTTCTCATGTAAGCAGCAGATACTCAGACATACAAAGAGCAAGAAGTCAAACATGCACACTCTCAATCCTTCATTTTAATGAAACATAGTAACATTGTTTAGCTTTGTAGGTAAAAATATTAAAAACTTTATTAAGTTTTAACAAAAGCCACCCACTTCATCATGACTTGCTTCATTTCACCAAGTATTTTCATTTATTACAAAGTTGGCATTAGCCTATTCTGTTGGTTAGGGTACTGCCATGCATTCACAAAAGAAGCTTTCCACTTCTTTGAGCCTTTCTTGCTGTGTCCTTAAAATAAAAATCTTTGCTCTAGCACTTCTAATTGAATTTCTTGARTTGTGAATCTTTCCTCATATCTTGTTTTCTTCCAGTGTTAGAAATAAATTAGTCTGCGTCATGTTAATTACTGTAATGGAAAACTACATTGTCTAGTACCTGTGTGATGAAAGAAATATATTACTTGAATAAATGCTACATTAAGAGGCAATAAATCACACTGTTTTTATTTTAATTTTAGTGCATTATAGACCATGTATAYGTAATCTGATTCTTAAAAGGCAGCAAAAAATGTATTGAATTTTGTCATGTACATTGTCTAAATTTCAAGYGACATTAATTTTATTAAATGGATATTTTACTAATAGTTAGCTTCAACAATCTTAATTTATATTCATCCTTTTCCTGCAAATTCCTGCAAATTTCCTGCAGATTTTCCTGCAAAAAAATTTTTTTTTTTTGCAACAGTTGGTAATATAATACATTTAACTTGCCCTTTCTCCTTGTATCATCCTTGCTACAACTCTACTGTTACTGCTAAAGCTGCAGAGGACAAACCAAAATYGTCATTTGAATAGAAAAAGTTAATGAACATGACATGAAACTAGATTAAATGCTCCAAATGACAAGATTAAGCAGAATGGAAATTAAAAAAAAAACCAATTAACAGATTGCCTCTTGCCCCTTCTATTTTGTCTCCATGATTTTTGTGCTTGACTATGCATAATAACATTTTTTTCCTTTCAGGCCACTTAAGTATTATTTTACTTTTCTGCATCTGATCCAGTTTTAATGAGCATATAAATAAATAAAACATCTTTTGTCATAATAGTGTTGTTGATGTTTAGTTTGTAATCTATTACAGTTTTCAAATCCTCTTCTGTTGCTTTACAGACCCTCTTTCTGTTGACCCCTACTTTATGCATCTTCCCAATCTGATAGTGAATCAAACAAAAAAACCCCAAASAGAAATCAAATGGTGGGTATCTTCTCCTACTTTGAGGTCTTTTTACTCAAGGCAATGTCTTGTGCTTTTTCTTTCTCTTAATTCTGTTGGTATGTTCTTAGGCTAGAAAGAGAGTTCAGTCAAGTGTTTATATCCATTTTTAAAACTATACCAGGAAAATGATTCTGCAACGTTTGTCTTTCATGTCTTTGCAGTGGATGCTGTGAGGCAGCTATTCTACAGAATAGTGTACGTGTGAATGAAAAGTGCTTTACTGTTTACCAGATCCAGTGACCTTGTTTAGAAGGTACAACAATAATCCCTTTCTACCAACAAACATCATCCATTTATTTGCTAAATCTAAACATGCAGAAGAATAAACTGCTTTGGGAGATTTTCCTGACTGGTCTATTGCAAACTCTTGCATTGTGTATGCTGTAAAATGGTCAATGCCTCCTATCTGATACCAGCACCACATCTTTCATGTGTGTTGCTTTATTTGATGGAAATAGTCACTATCATGCTACTTTTCTTCATCACTGATGTCCGAGTGTCCTATTGCCATCAAGAAGCAGAAAAAACCTTTCATGAATATTTTTCATTACCGTTTTGAAACTCGGAGATTAGTGAATTTATACTCCTGACTGCCAAAAGTGGTTGAACTGCTAATAAAGATGTTAACCAAAAGCTCGATTCCAGTGAAAACACAGAGCAAAAACTCCATGTTTACCAAAAAATCAGCAGTATAACAAAGATTTCTCAAGCAAATTTTGTTTCTGCTTATCTGATGCAGATTCATGTCTATCTGCTACCTAGAAGAGCTTTAAAGTTATAGAATGATGCATATGTTCAGTGTTTGAATGTGGTTTAAGGGAAGGAAGGTTCTTCAAATTTTTCTCTTTTTTTTCATCTGTGCTGTAGAAAAGAAGAGAATGTCATGTAAAGGTTGGCTACAGCTTTTCAATAGGAATACTAAGAATCAATATTTCATATAATTCTTCAGTGATATAATGATATCTAACAATGCCATTCTAGAAATTATAGTTGTTTCCAATTTCTTTTGCTAACAAACTGGTTTTTAATTCTCTTCTTAGGTTAGATGGTGGGTGTGAACAACTTTCCTTTAAAAAAAATTATTGATATTTAAATGAAGTTTCCTAGAACAGCTACCTTGGTAGATTAGGATAGATTTTTTTTCCATAAGCACCAATGTAATTTCTGTCCCCTACACATACTGCGTATGTACTTTCTGCTGTTAGAAAGTGTAAACATCTCTATTTTTTTCCATCGTAACTATAGCAGTGCATAATTTGTTTTAGTACTCACCAGATTTGTATGTGTTCTATTAAAGAGGTACAATACTTGACACAGCTTTGAATGTTGAATGTAAACAACATTTTTAAACTTAAGCTGATCCTGGCACACTCCATATTACAAGCTTCAAAGGGTTCTGGCTTAGCAARAAGGGATATAAATATGTTGGCACAGACAGCTAAGACAGATGTGGTCTCCACCTCCACACACAGGAATCTAATTAAATGAACAGTTTTTGACTTTGCTGATATGATCACTTAGGAAGTCAGCTAGGGATGATAACGTGTCTGTAAGGTAGAGTATGGGGTTTTGGAACAGCTTCCAGCAARTAGAAAATAAGGCCAGGAAGTAGCCAGGTGTGGTCAAAGTATCACAAAGCAGGTAGTATTTCTGTTAATTTCTGAAAAACCTGTTTGAGAGTATTTCTGATGTCTTSTTTTTCTATGCTTTTGTAAGGTCAAATGTGTAGACATCACACCATACAGAGGAGCTAGAGCTCCWTAAAGCTGTGAGACTAACAGAAGGAACAACCTTTAACTGTAACCTCTTCTTCAATTTTGGCCTTTTCTCATTTATTTCTAATACTCATGAGTCTTGACAAGGCAAGTATATCGCTATATTGTTTTCCAAAGCTATCTCCCTCTTCCTGTTTTCTCACCTAAAATATGTATTTGAGTTAGGGCAAATTTGTACTAAAATTGAGGCTASCTGGCCTTGTATGTCAGCACAACCATGTGATGAGGAAGCCAGAGCATTGTTAACCGCTCATTCCTTCAATAAAAACATCAGTGTTGAGGAATCATCTGTTACACACATGAGATTGCTTTAAAAGTTAAAAAAGGCAGAAGAATTATAACTCCATAGAAGTTTAATTTAAACAGTGAACAAAAGAGATCAATTTAGTAAGTGAAATGTTTGATTTAGCAGGGCCTGTAGATGGTATTGCTCAGCCATTTTTCTTTAAAACTTATGTCAATATCTTCAGGCCTATTTGTATCATTTTCTCATTTCTGAAAGAAAAAGAATGCCGAAAAACATCTTAAAATATATTAAATATATTAAAATCCTCTTTCTTTGTAGGCCAGTATTATTATCTCTTCGTTGTTTCTCTATGAAAATTCAAAGTCGCATCCTCCCTGCTTTGGTTTTTCCATGACATGTAAATCATAGAAGCTAAGTAAGTTTGGCACTTTTGTTTGMTTTTGGTTTAATTTGTCAGCAGGCCTCTGGATAGGGATTTTCAACCATTTTAAGTTATTTTCCAAATAAACACATGAAAATAGTTTTTTTCCCACCAATTTATCAAGCTACTTCTYGTTCTCAACTCACTCCAAGTCTGTCTCCAGTGTTTCTCAATAAACACCATTAAGGAAACAGGTATTTGCATTAAAAAGGGAAGAAAAAAATCACCAATGCTTTCAAACCTTCTTTTAATTTCCTCTTTTTCTTCTTTTTCTTATTTTCTTTTTTTTTTCCCTGGTTTTAGTTTGGTTTTGTTTAAGCAATGCATAGAAAGCCAAGGCATTACAGTCTGCTTGGCTGATCACATTGAGCAGATGGGCTTGTGTCTTTATTTTTTTGGAAACAAGCCATAGGAATTTTGCTAGCAAACCCACTGTTAGTWATCTTTTCCACTAAAATTCACAATTTAAATATTAGCAGGATTAAAACCACAAGTGTTTTCATATGATAATTAGTGTTGCATAGATGTTTTTTATAGCTTGAAAGACATGTTTTAAATTACTAAGCCTTAGACAGAGATCAAGGACTTTTTCTTTGTATAGAAAATTGTATGATTTMATTTGGGATGGTATTTGTATTCACATGCTCTGATGACTCTTGTATGTGATCTGAAAGGTCAAAACATTGGCTTGCTTCTCCTCTTTCATGTTAAAGATAGAGGTTTGTAAACTCTTGTTTGGGCAATTACTTTTTCCTCTTCCAAAGTATGAATAGTTCCAAAAAAATGTCTGAGATTTCAGCCCTTGGTATTATCTGGCAACTGAAGGGTCATAAAACAGAACTCTAAGGAACTATTACTGGCAATTACTCTCCTGGCATGTCACACAGTCATMTGTGTTGGTCATCTGTGTTTTCTTATTGCTTCAATTTTTACAGAAAATCAATAAAATGATGATAATTTTTTACGGTTCTCATGTGCACCTATGACAGTAGTACAACTAACAGTGTGACATAATTTTATTACACCAAGAGAAAACAAAAACAACGTTTACAAAAGTAGATGGAGTTACACTTTGCAAAACTAGCACACATGGACAGAAATTCAGCTACAACAGTTCCAGGCAGGTAACAATCAGATTTCTGTAACAGCATTGCACTTTTCTTTTTTTTTTTCTTTCTTTTTTTCTTTCTTTTTTTTTTCCTCCTTTCTTTGTTTTTAAAGACATGAGACAAAACTTTTGCAGATGATTTTCRTCACATTTGCTTATTCTGTTAAAATTTCTGTGTTTTACAAAGTTTCCTTTAAACRAGATTTAAAAGTACAGTTTCTCTTCCAACATCTTAGCAGTAAAAAAAACATTTTCAAGTAGAAGCTTGTAGATACTGTACAACATACTTAGCTATCATAGTTATCATGATGTTATCATATAATGAATAGGAGCAAATTGTGCATTTATTTATTAAATATAATCATATGCAATTACATATTTGCTCTTCTAATCATTACTTCATAAGTTGCTTTTTTTTTATTCTGTTTAGACAACTAGATTTTATCCCAAAATAAATATTCTATAGCTTCAAAACATATTCTCAAGCAAAGATGATACATCTTGCAATTCAAATTTTTCATTGCTCTTTAAAATTGAAAAATAATAACYCAAATTACACTTGAATTATCCTTCAAAGTATTTACTTCTTTAAAATATATATTAATATTTTACAATTTAGCAATTGCCAGTGTTCTTCATTTGCATAACTTGTAACAATAAGGGTTATGTTATAATCTTAAAACAACAGTAGATGTCATATTATAAAGTATTAGGTCAGATGTATACCTCTATTTTTTTTTTCTATCTCTTTTAATCAAAAAGGCTATGTCAGCAATGACCTCACTTAATTGGTAAAGAAATACAGTCTTAGTGTAGTTTTTCTGCATCTCAGGATTGGTATAAGAAAGAGAGTAAAATAGCCTCTTGCTAAGGTAAATTACATCTCCACACAATGTTGRTCACTGTCTTTGTAGCGACATGGTCTAGATTGGTGCAGTCAAACTTCTGCTCACTATCCACACCGTGAGGTTTAATAACAGTGTCTCTTATCTGAACTTCCTGAATATTTGACAATTTGATTTTTTCATTTGTTATATTTTAGAAAAAAAAACCTTTCATCCTGTATTCTCTTTTTTGCTTAGAATTGACAGTAGATTTTTATGTTCTTGTGGATATAAATGGTGTAGCCCAAAAATGGGGAGAAGAGTCTTCTCTTATATTACATTTTTTTAAAAAATTTTAATTTTAGGGTCTAATGATATCTAGATTGAGAAGTATTTGAATGAGAGCTTGAGTCTCTACAAGAGCATCTGACTTAGGTAACATTTGACTTACCTAAATGATTCAGGAGAAAGCAAGATGGCACTGCAAACTCTTTGTATGTATTTAGAGGCATTAATGCAAAGAATATGGATTCTTTTGATGTGTCTTCCTCCTACCTGTCTATCTGCCTGCATAAATGTGCAATAAGCTACATAATAGCTCCTTTCTCCTACAAATGACAAATAGGACCTTGAGCTTGAATGGAGGAACAAAAAGAGCGAGAATGTTGTCATTTGTTACATGCTCTCTCCATSAGTAGATGACACTTAGGGACATGGCATAATATGGACTTGGCAGTTCTGTGTTAACAGTTGGGCCCAATGATCTTAAWGGTCTTTTCCAAACTAAATGATTCTATGATTTTRTAATTATTTCCTCTGCTTTTATTCAATTATTCCACCAACTTCTTTGAAAAATMTTTGATAAAGGGATGAAATTTGAGGAATCATCTTCATTTTCTGTTTTCTTCAAGGCCTTTTTTTGTGTGGTTGGGCAAGCCATGTGGCACTCTGTTTTCTAGTTCTTTAAAAATAATACTTGTAGTATTTTTCCTAATTTATAGTGATATTGCCATGGTATACCTTTGAAGCTGTGAAGGATAGATTATAGGAAAAGGCTGTTTTAGAGAGACTAGTTTTCTTTCTAAGTATTGACAAATTTATATTAGTTGCACCTCAATTATTTTCAGGTTAAAAATGTCACTATTCATTAAGACAYGATTTGTGGAAGACAACATAAAAGTTTTAAATCATAAAAGTGGTATATCACAGTCAGTAAAAGCACCAAAAGCAATGTTTAAAATATTTACATAGCAAAACCAAGACTTATGATGTTTTAGCCATAACTATTCAGATATTTTGATGATGGTTTTAGTACATTATATGGATCAAACTGTAAAAAAAATATGCSGAAGTATGTTGTTTTGTCTAGAACAATCTTTTGCCAAACATAACTGAACACTTGGTTTCTGAGTATAATACTGAGTAACTACGATTTTGAATACAATCCAATGCAAGCTAGTTAAGAGAAATGTGWAGAATTACTGCACAAAACTTTTGGGTCTGACCATTATTTTTACTGATTTAAAGGATTGCCTATATCCACCGGGAATATCATCAGAAATCCCATGCCAYGTGCCCCAGAAAATGCCATTGCGAACACCTTTGTATTTCTTGTGGTAGTACTTGCCATTGAGATTGGCTGACAAGCAGGCATCAAACCACCAGCCAGAGCTGTAGTAGGCACCACAGTTTCCYGAGGGATACCTGTCATTGTCCTTGTCTGGGGTTGTAAAGAACTTTTGATCATGGTTGTAGTGCCTGCTGTAGTGAAGGGCATCGCCTGCTGTGCCGCTGTAGCCGTGGACRCTTAGACGGTACTTGAGGTACTCGTTGGCCACGTAGAAGTGGTCRTATTTTGCATACTCTCTGATTCCATTGAAATCTTCAAGATCAATTCTCAGTTGCATTTCCTGGCTCCTTGTCAGGAGGTGAATTTTGTCATTGCCTAGCCAAAACTCCCTGCTGAGGTTTCCAAAGCCATTTTTGTAGTCATTCCAGGTTCTGTTGAAGTTAGTGCTGCCATCCTGACGCCGTTGCAGCACGGTCCAGCCGCCTCCTTGTGTTTGCATGTCACAGTAAACTTCAAAGCTCTCATTTCTGGGGTCAGGGGTAATACTGTAGATTCCATTACTCCTTCTCCCTGCTGTGTAATGGTCAGCACAGTCTCTCTGCATTATTTGTATAACTGGTGAAAGAACAGATAATGTTAGAATAAATGTAATTTCAATTTAAAAATAAATAATTTTTTTACTCAGATTGTTGTGGCATACAGAACTTGCATTGGAGAGACTTTTACATCAGAAATAGTGTTGCAGAAATTTCRGTTCTAGGGGAGAAAGACTTTTTCTATCAGATTTACTTTTTAAGAGATGCCACCTAGAACCTCTGAATCAGATAGCTTTCAAAAAAACCCTATCTAAACTATATTTATTATCAAATTGCCTAATATAAGGGCATTTTGATTGTTTGCTTTCCYTTTTCTCCTTTTCTCTAATCTATCMTTTCATTATCTCATGTAAATTGAGCCTGATTTCTTCAGTCCATATTACCCACTTGCTTCTTTTTGTATTTAAATGTTTAGCTTCACTCCCTGTCTACAATTTACAGCTCCATCTGGCAGTATGTCAGAGAAAGAACTTTGTCCATTGTGGGAATGATGTTAACTTGGCTATTGTTAACATAATTTGATAAGGAACGTCATTAGGAATGCTTTGTGTGTTACTGTTGACTGTACTTTAGAAAGCAGGAAAAAGTAATAAAATTGTCACATCTGTTGTAGTAATCATGTGATTCCTAGCAGGGTGAAGGTAGAAAAGGTCTTTCCTGTGTATGTGGCATYGCTGGCTTTACAGAAAAGAAGAATGTTAGCATCTACTATTAACAGTAGCTTTTTCCCAGCTATGGGTGATGTATTTTATTCAGAAGAAAAWTAACCCCAGGTTTTCTTCTGAGTGAAAATCCATTTTTGATCCATGTCATCAGTAATGCCATTCTGTTCAACAGCATGATATTAGAATTCCATATTCTTAAGTGATTTGGAAAGCTCTCAGAAGTTCTGAGTTTAGAAGCAAAACCATAATATTCATTCCTATTCCAGATTTGAATTTATGGGTGTGTTCACTTGCAGGTTCCAATTGTAATTTTTCGTTGAAAATTAAACAAACTACTTTTGAAAGGGAGGAGTGATCTCAGGCTGCAGCAGGGAATAAGATTCAGGACTTCTTATTTGCCRGAAAAGTGGACATTTATGAAACCACAAAGTACAGGGGTCAAAGGCTTTAAAGCCAAATCTAAATCCACAGTACATTCTCATTTATTTTACTGAACTTTGTGTAAGATCTTTGGTGGACTAAATTTCAGAACAGATGCTAACAGACAATATCCATTTCAGATGAAGTGCTTCTCTAATCCAATTTAACTCCTATTTAAAAGGAGTTTTACTATTGTTTTCAGTGGATGCAGAAATAGCACCTGAACAGGAAAAAGTTGTAGCTGCTTTCCTTGCYAACTTTTATAATGAATATACTGCTACTACAAATGCTTATAGCATGTTGCTGTAAAATATAAGGAATATTCTCATGATCATGTGCTATGAACACTACCCAATGTTYCAGTAAGTGTAAGAAATATCTAAAATTAAATTAGTCTGTCATGAAGTATTGTACTTGAATGTGATTCATTCCCCATTATTAATATAACAAAAAAATTACTCATTCCTTTTGTGAATGTTTTGTATCTGAATGAACCTAATTGTTTTGTATCTGATTTAAGCTGATTGCTGATATAGTAAAAGCATTACCTTTATTATTACTTATTTGCTCTTTTCACACTTTCAAGAATTTCAGCTGTACGTAGACTGTACACTTGCAGATCCTTCTATTTTCATACGTATAGACATAAGAACAGTTTTATTTTAATCTTGGGTGCTAAGMAAGAGGCTTAAAGATTGTAATGCAGACTTATCATTCTCTGTTTTGTCTCTGGAAAGCTTTATCTTCTTATGTTTGATATCTAATTGGTAGAATACACTGACAATCTAGGGAACATTTCTTGTTTTCAAGGATTCTTGTATGTAATATAAAAATTTTATGACTTTTAGAAAACTCCTCAATCTTGCATTAATGACAGTAAACATTAGAGAGTATTGGTTCTGTTCCTTTATTTTAATTAGGAGAATTAAATAGTAAAAAGAAGAAAGTGTTGTCAGTGACAACACCTGGTTTTGGTTTTGTACTGTTTATATATTAAATTAATGCAAAGGATTTAGTGTTAAAATGCTGATACATATGTTACCCAGTTGAAAAGGGCTGTTAGTAAGTTTTTTTGGCTGAGCCTTTCTATGTTTGCTGTGATGACAGAAAAATTATTTTATTATCCATCTGTTAAAAACTAAGCATTTTGCTAGATTCACTTGATGACTGATGATGTCTTGTACCCCTTTTCAGATTATTAGTAGTGGTAAGAAAAAAAAAGGCAATTTTCAAAGGCACGCCTAGAGAAAATTTACCCTTTCTCATCCAACGAGAAAATATGTGCAGGTTACTGATGTTTAATTTCTTTAATGAAGGGTATTATGGTGTACAATAAAATTAATTTTTGACATTTACTTATTAAATTACAAAAAATTGTCCTTTAAAAATTAATGTTTTAAATCCCTTAATGAAGTCCAATTCTAGGAGGGACTGAACACCTGCAGCTCYCAGTAACCCTCTAGTGGCTGCTGAAATGCTTTACAGGATTATAAATAAACACTATAAGAGCAGATACTTGTGAAGTCAATAACAAAGCTATTTGGGTAAACTATGTTCTAAATTGTTTACCTAATACTAAAAAAAAATGCACAGAAAGCTTATACCGGCAGTAAGAATCAATAGATTACATACCAGGTCTTGCTTGCATTGCTGGACACTTAGAAGAACATTTGTTATCCAGGTTGTTCACAGCAAATGTCAAATTTGCAACTTTGCTGTCAACATAATGTTCCACATTGTTCATATTTATGAGGCTCAGTTTCTCTAAACGACCCTGCAGTGTCTGAATCTGGCTCTTTGCATTTTTTAAGCTGGTTGCCATTCTGTTTACTTTGTTTTGCAGTTCATTTACTCTGTTATCTTGGCTTTCACTGTTTTCTGCAGTGTTAGGTAGCAGGAATTCATTACTTCTGTCTCTGTCTTGGTTGTCATCTGCTTGCAGCTTGCAATCTTGGCAGCATTTCTTCAGCTTGTTTACTGATTCTTTAAGGGTCTGTACTTCTTTGAGAGTCTTCTCAAGCAGTTTAAATTCTTTGGGTATCTGGATGGTCATCGGAGGCAGATTTATCTGATAAGGGCAGTCCTCTCCTTCTTCACATTTCCGATTAGTTTTGAGCTTTATAGGACAAGTCTCAGTAACTTTTGCCTCTTTGGCATTTTCTTCCTCTTCTAAAATAACTGCAAAAACATTTGTTAAAGCAAGGAGAGTTGACTTCAGCAAGACTATGTAAATGAGGAGCTTCATCTTCACTGAGAAACTAGCTGTATGAGGAAGTATGCAAAAGTGGAACAACTTTATAAGGGCAGCTTGAAGCCTGTGAGTTATCAGACAGCCTACACTGTTCTCAGAAATGGGTGGGAGTGCTTGCATCACGAGTGATTAATAGCAGAGCAAAGTTAGGTAGTGCTTGCAAGAGTAGCAYATTTCAGTGAGTATTCCTGACTCAGAGCAAGTGTATGTAAGCAGGATGGTGAAATGCATGTGTGCTGGTAAGCTCTGCAGTTTAATTTCATTCCTTGTTGTACACGGATTTTTTCTTTTTTTTTTTGGAAAAAAATCACCTTGCTCTTTATTATAAAAGTCTTCTAACATTTATTTCTTAACACTTGAGTGGTCTAAAACTTATTTTCTAAACCAAACTATAATTTTGCACAGCAGGTGGAGAAAGTGAAAACCTGTTTTTTTCTCTTTTTAAAGTTTATCACAGCAATAGCTTTACCAACAGTCAATCCYCTTTTTCATAAAACTCGTGTTTTAWCTTAATAGATAWATTTATRTAAATTATTTAAAATCCAAAACATGTTGATACACACATATAATTTTGGTCTCAAACATTTTTCAGTATAAAGTCACAAACTCAGGAGAATGAACAGCACTTTCTTCTTACTATTTCACCTAGCTCACCTTAAAATAGTTATCTGGAATATTCATAATTTGTATGGTACATCACAGCTAAAATTCACTGTTATCTGATTTGAGGTACTTCTTATTGAGCCTTTTAAAGTGAAGTGAACTTAAGACACTTCCCCCTTTGGTGCATGGGATCTTGCCTGTTAGTCTGTACAGTARACCCAAAGCAARTCCTGATGTTCTGAATAATGCCCCAGATTCTAARTCTRAAGCAAGGCAGAGACTTAGGGAAGGAACTCTCATTAGTTAGAGGTATTGCTCTTTTTATTGTGGCTTATGTCAACTTTCAAAGTTAATCATGCACTTTACATGACTGATCTCAATAAATGAAACACTTCTTCAGGTGACAAATGCCTGTACTCCCTCATTTTCATTGTACAGCTGCCTTTGCCATTGTCACATGGTGCCTATGCAGTTTTAATGATCTATGTCATTTTCCTCGTGCCTCAAAACAAGGCTACAAGGATATGTCTTTATGCAGCCATAGATCAGTCAAGAGTCAAATAACTTGCATGAATAAAAGGTATTTATACCAGTTCTTGTTTAATTAGTCCAATCTGAACMATTTATTTCCCTAAACTCTATTTGAAATTACTCATAACACAGATTAAACATTAAGCAGACGTTAGTCACACATATTATCCACAAGTTCATGATCTCTGTAACGTTACTCGCTTTTATACACACCATATGCTTCTATAAATAGTACAGGAGGGAAGCTTGGTAAAAAAACCTACTGCAACAATTTCTTCTGATTCCTGCATAGCACAAAAGTTTGGGCATTTTCTTGGGAGATGGGCTTTGAATGTRCCTTTCCCATATTCTAAATGTACATCCCAGAATTTGCCATGGTGCTTTCAGATATGTGGCAAAATTCTATTTCTCTGTTTCAGATTATGGTAGTTCCCTAGCAATGAGGTGAAAGGCACCCCCTCACTCTGATGTAAGATACTGACACCACTTTGGATTTGTTAAAAATGCATCAAAACTGAAATTTGTGTAAAAGGTAAAAYGTATTATTTTAATTTGCAAGTAAAATTTTTTAATTTGATTCTGAATTTGATTAACAGGATGCTAATTTTTCATTATATCAGTCTAAAAYCAGGTATTTACATAACCTTGTTTTCATGTATGGCTGCTACTGTCACCAGCCTCTTTTGGGTGGCTTTAGAAATAGAGTAGAATCCTTAAGTCCTTGTTGTTTGGAGGCATATTCCCCCCACACTGTTGTTTGTTCAGTTTGCAATTAACYCTGCTATCTGCTTTGTGACTTTGAACTGGACAAACTGTTCTGTATCTGTAAAATGAATAATAATTATCCTTGATTCACCACATTCTATGATTTGCCTTGAAATATTTAAATGTATAACAAATATTGTTTTAATTTATGATTGCGTTGCTTCATTGAAAGCCTAAACTATCTCTAGAATTTTGTAACGTCTAAAATAGCACAAATTTTTGCTTAATGCTGAACGTAAAAAAAAATTCAGAGAGTAAGGTGAGGTATTTTCAAATATCTCTGTCCTGAGAGATCCATTCCTTGGTCCCTTATATATCTTCCTTTTGGGATATTTGCTGCCTCCTTTGGATGAGACTTTTGATCTTGAGTTGCTCTATTATCCTCCTGATTTCATTATTGGTCTGATGTTSTGCTGCTAAGCTGTCAGTAGTCTGCTCAGAGTCCAAAAGATCCATTTCTCCACCAGTCTGTATGTTTCTCCTATCTGGAGCACTCTTATAATTGAGTACTGGCCTTCCTTTTCTGTCAGGGAATGTCCATTCCCAATAATTTGTCACATCTCTCTTCAGGAACCCACAGTACTATGACACAGCCTTTTTAACTTTTCATGTCTGTTATCCTCCTTGGAATAAATGAAACAAACATTCAAATCTGAGAAAAACATTCATTTTTCAGCAGTCTTTGCCTTTAGAAAGGACACTGAGTAGTCTTCAGCTGTGAAATGCTGATGCAGCRTAACTAATGGCAGAAATATTGGACCAGTCTAAACTGAGACCTGCAGTTTGCCTATAAACAAAGCTTCTTCCCAGATGGGGCTTCTCTAGATCTTMAGTGTTCTGCATAATATTTAAAACTTTAGATTAGTTAAGTAATCACAAAATGCAAAAGCCAATCTTTTTCAAATATGAAAGGATCTAACTGAATAACAGCTGATGACTGTGAGACTTTTCTGCCTGGGTCTTTGCTTTTTATTTAAAGGTCATTTTCTTGTTACTTTTCATGTTTTTTTAGTCTACTTTTTAGGAATCTATTTTTCCTCCTGTCGACTGAAGAGTAATTTTCCTAAAGATAAAGAAAATAACTGACAGCTCATGATACTCTTAAATTCTGCTGAAGATTTTAGTTCTGTTCACAAAACGACCCAGTGATTACAAGATTAAAAAAGTGATATATTTTGTTTTATCAGACTTGTCTGAGGATTGTTTTTCCAGAGTTTATCAAAACCAGCATGAACTATTTCCCATGAATTTTTAGAGTACAGTTGTGGGGTTTTCTTCTAGCAGATAATGGAATGTAGGTCAAATAGAAAACAACAAAGTTATGACTGTAGGCAGATGTTAATTTAACTAGTGACTATGGCAATTTAAAGCACAACAGCTTGGCATCTGTTAATTTTTGGCTTTGCTGGGAGACAACATCGTCTGCAGAAAAATTGCTGCAAAATATGCTGCTTTGTCTAAGCAGATCAAATGATAGGTATGAACAAACCTGAAGAACATTGGGGCTCATTCATACAAACCATTTTGGTGATAAGAGTTGGAATGTGTTAAGATTCAAATGCTGCAGAAATATTTTTGATGTCTTTTGTAGACTTCAGTGATTCTGTGATATATTTTGGSTGCAAAAGAGAATGAAAAGTAATTAGATTMGTTTTTTGGTTTTCCCACTATGTGGAATATATACCAAAATTCCATACTAGAAAAAAWTCTGATTTAGAATTCTTTCTGATTAATTAAATTGTTTTCTTTTTTAATTCAGTGGTCATTCTTCATGCAAGCAGTCTTTATGTCATCCACTGGATTGTGTGATAGCTATTCAACCTTGTCACATGTCTATGAGAGCACATCAGAGCACAAAAGGAAAGGCAGTTCTATTCCTTTTGATATTAATTGTTAGTATTTTTATTCAGATACACATTAGGTAGAACTAGTGGCTGCATGACTTTCTTACCTGCTTAAATTGTTCATTGCTTTATTTATAAATTCTGGCAACAAGAAGAAAGGCAGCATCAATATAGAGCATGTAAGTMGTAGATATGATATTCGTATCAACAATTGTAATATATAAAATTCATGTGGTCAAAGAAAATCTCTCCTTCGGTTAAAGTGAGGACCATATTTGTAAAGAAGGAGATCCACAAAACTACATTCTTATTAATTCTATTTCTCCCATGAYATCTGATCTGCCTGCTCCAAATCCACAGTTTACTGCTGAATATTTTCTKTGTCTGTAGCCATCGAAGATGCTCTAGTTGGCTCAATATATGAAGACAAAACATCAGATGCATTTTCAAAATATTGATATACTGAATACAAAGACCTCTCCCTGCTATGTCTTTTCAAAAAAATTCCTTTTTRATTCCTTCAAACCTGCTCCAATAAAAGCAGCAAGTGTAAGACTGTGCTGGTTGTTTACTATCCTGCTCTCAAGCCAAACAGCAGGAAAGCTGTGTCCTTTCCTGAAATGCCTGTCTTATCAGTTTCCTAAGCCCTCCTTTCTGAGCCATGCGAGACTCAATTGGCCACCAGTATTTTTTCACCCAATGTACCATCTTGATTGTGGCTCATGTTTACATTTCCTGTGTAGGAATTGCATTTTCCCATGAACTGGGGGAAAAAACTACTGTTATGAACAATGCCTTGGGAAAGAATTTGTAATATTATTTTTCCTAGTCATTATTTGTTAGTTTTAGAAGGCTTTTCAGCAGTTTATTTTTCATTAAAGGATGCCTGGTTCATCCATCTGTAATTAAAAAAGTGAAACTGTACAAGTTCAATATAAGGCAGTACAGTGGTGTATCTACCGTAAGGGTWTTTATGAATTTTGTGTGTGCCTTTACCCCCACCTGACTGCATTTGTCTAACCCATAACCTCATGGCTTCCAGTATTGTTGTTTATCAGATAAACTAAATGTTCCACAAACTCAGAGACAAATGTTTTTCTACTCGAAAAACTAATAAATAGGCCTTTTCTATTGACTTCCCATAYTTATTCTAAAAAGTCTACTTCCTGTAGTAAATGTATGTAGCTCCTGATGAGAGGGAGGTATTTACACCTTATTTTTAAACTACAATTACAATATTAATTTTAACASCTCACTGCATTTTGCTTTACTTTTACCCTCATAACCTTGCTCTAGAATAATGACTTAAGCAAGGTGTATCATTCCCTAATGTCTGCASTATAGCTAATTCTATGTGTAATTTCAATGTTTCCCAATCTCCAAAATGGAAGGCAGAATTGCATACTAGTAACTGCAATTTATTGTGTAACTAAATATTTACAGTCTTGAGTTAGTGATTTTTATCTTCCTGTTTTAAAATACTTAGAAATRTGCACTGAAGCCTGAAATATTTTTKAGTAGAAAAATTATAAKTTTGGTAGTGTCAGTCTTCTGTAACTCTCTGAATATTTGAGGTATGTTGAAAAATACATAATGACTGAATAAAAAGTGTAAATATTATATTTTCTGGGCATATAGAAATTGTGTTGTAACACTTTACATTAAAATCACWGTTTAGGTCATCTAAACATCTGGTGTTTGGGCTGAGCTAGGCAGTCATCTTTGGCTCTTGCTATAGTCAAAAGCAACCATTCTTAGTCCTTACTAAGAATGTTTCTTATTTCTAATAAATGCTGGAAAGCAATCTGAAATAATTTAATTAGGTAAATTTTATTATTTAAAATAATTAGTATCTTAAATATACTTACTTAAATATTAGTCTTTATTCTGGTGTTTGTTTTTGCATTCCTTATACTTRATAAAGGCAAGGTATTTCAGTCTTTAATTGTAAAATTTGGGAAAAATACGCATGTGAGACAGAGTAAGGTAGCCAGTATTCAGACTCAATGTACCTCAGGACAAGTCAGTTTCATCTTTTGGGTAAAAAAAGATCTCAGATCTCTCATCAGAGAGAGCTGATGGTGCATCATCAGAATATGGGGACTATCTTATAATGGGTGCAAGATATATTCAACCACTGTATCATTCAGTCACCGCTTTTGCAAAATTTGACAGGAGAGGACCTCAGGTGACTTGGCCTAACTTGGAAGCTATCCCTGCTTTGAACAGGAGRTTGGACKAAATTGCATCCAGAGGTTCCTTCCTGCCCTAACTTTTCTTACTTTATTTCTTTCTTGAATTACATGGCATTTATTTTTTGCTTCACATTATGTTGTAGTAGCAATTATGTAAGCATAGCATTCTGGAAAATTAAGTGCATGCTTTAAGCCCTCTAAGCAAATAGTGAAGATGGTAAAAATGATCCTATGTATTGAAATTGCCACAGAAGTCCTGTTAAATTCTCTGGCATCAGGACTGGTAATTTTTGAAGCAGTTTTCTTGTGTTGTGTTTTGGCTTTTTTAAAGATTGCCACAGAGATTATAAAAACATCCTTTTAATTATTTTTCTTTCTTTTTTGGATGCTCCATCTCAAAGTAGCCAGGACATGATCCTCAGAATTAGTGAGATGTCATAGTTTTGACCTTGCTCTGAGCAATGAGGACTCAGAGCWAAGAGGACTCTTCAGTTTCTATACTCCATTATCATGAGTCCAAGATTTTGCCTAGATAATTCAGAGATATCAGGCACGAGCAAGCCAAACACCAGCAGATATCTCTAGCCCTGGGATTCTGTGGAGATGGGTATTCAGCAATATGGATAGAAATGCAAGTGTCATAGCAGGGGTTCAGTGTGCTTGTACCAGTTGCCCCCCTGTGATGTTGAAATAACCCCTGAGAAGGTGACGTTGTCTTCTGCCCGGAATAAGGAATGCCTGAACTGTGTGCTAAATGTTCAAACTATGTAGGTTCATGAGGATTTTGACAGGGAATGCAGAGATCTCTGTTCAAAGAAGAGCACTTATCCTTTCTCTTCCCTGAATGCTTAARCTTTAAMATATTATCTGAAAGAGGTAAGAAAAGCTCTTCAAATAGGACAGGAAGAAAATTCCAAACCTGACATAGCAGACTGGCCACAAGATCCATATGCCAAATGGCTAATACTATATTGAAAAACCTGAATGTGTACAAACTATAAAACATACTAATCCTTGGACATTTTTCTCTAGTTTACTATTTGGAGGCAAAAGAGTTGTTTGATGAAACCTTTCAGATCTTTGAAAAAGCAAATGAATATAAAATGTTGGACATTTTATGTGTTAAAATAACATTAGGCATAGTCACAATGTCTTGTTCCAAAACCTACAACTTAGAATGAAGAAGGGGAAAGTGTTATTATTCCAGTTGAGCTTAGAATACATTTTAGTTGTTTTGCAGTAACTGCAAACATAATTAGAAACACGTGTTAGCTGCATCATTTCTCTGAAATGCAGAGATCCTAGGCACTATTGAAATTGAGTCTTTCCTAAGAAGCCTCAAGTGCTTCTCTTTAATAATGATTATGAATAATTGATGTTAACCTGTAATTTCTTGGTAGTGGCTTTTTTATCTTCTATGCTTMTTTTGTGTGCTTTTTTATCAAAAGACTGTGAAGAGTTAGACCAACATTTAGATTGCATCATCTATTTAAGTTTAAAATTTGGCTGAATTTTATTCATTTCTGGAGTGTCACAAAAGAACTATTAAAACCCTTGAATTTTAAAAGGAGAGATGTTACTAGAATTCTTATTTATATCACATTTGAGTTRCAGAAACCTTATTTTGGAATTTCAGTTGAGTTCTGTGATGTATTGCTTTGAGCTGACTGTCAGAAAGAATTGAATATAACCTGGTAAAATGGAGAATGCCCAGTGCACTTAATGCAGGAATGAGGAAGTATTGTTAAAGTTAGGAGCAGATTTCACTARTTTTGCTCACATGGATGAATACCTCATTTATCAGGTGGGTCTTCTCCCTGTGGTTTTAACTCCCGTTCATGGTCTGACATGTTCTCTTTCTTGCAAACATCTATATACACCCACCTTGGAGAAAATACTGTGGTYTTAGATCCAGGGACTAGTGTGCCTGAAGTCAAGCTGGAAGGATATAAAAGAGGTCCCTCTAATAGTRTGTAACCTCATATAGTGCTCACTTTTCCTTGGAATTTTCTTCAGTAGATCTCAAAGACAGGTCTTTTCCCCAATGATGGGGAATCATTGGTAGCAAGGGAATRTGAACTTATTACCGATGTATGTAGAGAGAGAAGTTCCTCAGATCTATTGAACAGCTATTTGAGCATAAGTATGATCAGTTTTTCTCATGGAATATTTACAGGATTCCTGCTCAGAGCCAGAAAATCTACCTTTTCCTGCTAGAAAAATATTAAGGATATGTCCTTCCTTTTAACCTTTTCAGCAAAAATTTCTTCCACATTTTTTTGCAAAAGGACAGGATTATCCAGCACTTTACTTYGTGGGACTTTTCACTGACTGAAAGAAACAAATTTATTTTGGAATTTGGGTTAGGATTTGATTTTGTTTTGTTTTGTTTTTCTAGTAGAAAAGCCAGATTTCAAATTTTGAAGCAATAAAAAAAAGTAACAAAGCTAGAAAATTACACTCATGTTAATCAGTTTAAGATGAGGATAAAGTAAAAGAAAGAGAAGATTTTTTAATAGGATAAAATAAACATAATAGATACTTTAAATTAAAAGGAAAASATTCAAGTAAATGCAGTAATAAGACACATACTTCCATATTTTCAATGTAATTACATTTATGGGAATATGGGGAAACCGAAAGCAGAAAGTTGCCAGGCAAACATCTGTTAAAAGACAAATCTTCGTCCAACTTTCCAGTAATTCTGCATTTARATAACGGAAATTTATTCTGGTTTGTCCAGATTATCTATCAATGTTGAGTGTGTTTGAAAATGTATGGAGTCCCAGTTCATCCTGTAATGAGAAAGAAAATCTGAGGAAAGCAACAWATAAGTTAAGTACAACTGATTTGGAATGGTACTGCAAGACTCAACCAGTTACAAATATTTTTCCAACTGTATTCCAGATTTGAGAGATCCGGTGTAATAAAATTACCTCAGCTCTTTGCAGGGCTTTATGGTTATCACAGGACTGAAAAAAAGTCACCCTCAGTTGCCATTTACAAACCCTTTTCTTTCTCACTACTCCATCTTCTCATTCTCTATACTTTTCAGTGTAGCAACGTAATTAGTTACAGTGAAGAGGCCTACATTTACTTAAACCAACACTATGAGAGCTTCCGAGCAATAATATGAACTCTGAGTGCATAATTACTGCTGATTATTTTATCATTAATGTGGGACAGGCCACTTTGAAAGAATTTCATATCTGTATATTGGGGGCATAATCTCTTGTCTGGTTTTATTACTACAATTAATACATTTTTTCTGGAGTAGGATCACATGTTTTCACCCTTCTTCCACAAACTATTTCTTCCCCTCAAACAGTTGCCTCTTGCCCTTCTATCCTCCCAATAATCTTGGAGAAAACAGTATACCAGGCTTTATTTACAAATCCTGGGACCAGGTTATCCCAGTGGTGTCTCTCTGATGGCTCTCTCAAYAATGCTGTGGTAATAGGAACTATCTGGTGATGAAACTTTCCACATAACTCTCACTGCCTTTGACGTGCTGGCATGCCATCCATGCAGTCTATCTTGTGTAGTCCTCAATGCTACAAGTCTGCATATTGTGTGGGACAAATCTTACTGAAATAGAGTTCTTAGCTCTGAACTGAACTGAGAAATTAGGTGTCAAACCTRTAAAAAGTTTATGGACATAAAGAAGAAGACACAACCTCCGAGACAAGTAAGTGTATTTCTGTGGAAACATTGTCAAACATGGCATAGATCTGAAGTGACAACCTAAGCAATAAAAAAAATTGCAACTCACAGGTACAGATCAGAGGAGCATGGAGAAAGATACCTTAATGAGGTACCACCCAAATAGGACAGCTATATCTGCATATGAGGCTAAGAAAATGGGTTGAGAAAGRAAAATATTTTCTTTTTCACAGAAGAGCTAGTTAGTATTTTGAACTTAAGTGAACATATCTTCAATCATAGAGAATGCCAAAATAAATATTTGAGAGCTGCTTATCTTTAATCTCATGCAAACAAATCAAAGGCAGACCTTCTTTTCTTTTGTCCAGGTCTCAGGATGCAAAGATTGTCTTTGCTACCATGAAATATTTTGAAACAGATCTTCAAAAATACTTAAGCAGTTATCAAGAAAATWTATACCTCCTTTGGCATATTAACTTGTCTTCCACTTTTTGACCATAGGATTACTTCTAGATGGTTTCTTCTGAATATTCTGAAGGTTGAATTAAAAATTCCAGGATGTTCTTGTGTGTGAAAATCATTGTAGCAATTTCACTTCTTACTTCAGAAGCTCTGCATAATTCACATTTCTTGGCAGGGTCCCATAGAAGTTGCAAGATTTGACTTTCAGCCCCATAAGGTTAGCYATGGACTTTTACAGAGCTGGATCAGCTTGCACTTTTTAATTGGATTTAACCTGGTTCTCCTCACTTGTGACCAAAGGAGGGAAAGAAAGGTTTCCTAAAGAAATATTACACAGAACAGTGAGGCCAGCAGGACCAGGGCAGTGATTGCCTGCACTCAGCAGTGAAGCCACACCTCAAATTCCATGTTCAGTTTTGGGCCCCTCRCTACAAGAAAGACATTGAGATGCTGCAGTGTGTCCAGAGAAGGGCAACAGAGCTGGGGAAGGGTCTGGAGCACAGGTCTGATGAGGAGCARCTGAGGGAGCTGGGGGTGTTCAGCCTGGAGAAAAGGAGGCTCAGGGTAGAAATTACTGTTCCCTACAGCTGTCTGAAAGGAGGTTGTAGCCAAGTGAARGTCAGTGTCATCTCCCAGGTAACAAGTGGTAGGGCAGAAGGAAATGGCCTCAAGTTGCACCAGGATGGTCYAGATTGGATATTAGAAAAAAAATCTTCACTAAAAGCATGGTCAAGTGTTGGAACAGGYTGCTCAAGGAAGAGTTTGGGTTACTATCCCTGGAGGTGTTTTAAAGACCTGTTTGCTCTTTGTGTTCGCTGAAGACCAGCACAGGCATGTATGGTAATGTGTTCTGTTACCTGGGGATAATACAGTTTTAGCCCAGCTCCTTTTTTTACAACCCTACTGCCTTTGCAGACTCATAAATCCTCAGTTTTGCCTGTGCAGGCTGGTGGATTTATACCAAAACGGAACAAATTTAGCAATGTGGAAAAGAGGTTATATAGAGGCTGAGTTCAAAGTCAAGATTTCAGAAAAGAAATAGTACACTGCAGGTAGCACTGTAGCTGCGACAGACACATTCTTTATGTTTTTATATTTATGCTTTGAATTGTAACATAAACAAKCTTTTTTTTGTCTGTGTATTTGATATGGTTGTGTATTTAATTTGTTATGTTACCAAAGTCTGYATAAACTGAAAGGCTGCCAATTACAGTTATAAAAAGTTGCAGCAGAGTGAAAATATTAGTGCTTAGGCAATTTCATAACTGTCTGTTTGCCTTCCATAGCTATTTTCTGCTGGACAAATCACAGACACCAGAGTAGCTGAGCTGAAGGAACAGTACACCCTGCTGCATAAGGCTGTGATAAGGTATAATATTCCTTTTTAGACTTTCAGTAGCCAAAGCATTACATATTTTAAATCATCTTCTGCTCATTCTGAAGCCTATTTATCATTTAAGACTTTCGTACTGTGATAGTTCATAAGGAAGGAGCAAGAATGCAAAGTTGAAAATCAGTATTATACAACAGGAACTTTCAAGGTTATTTGTGGTTTAGCCAGTTTTAATTTGAAAACAGTCTTTAATTGGAAAAATGCAAACATATTTCTACATATTTCATGTATTAAACAGTGTTTTTTTGTATGGAACGTTTATTTATCTAAAGGCAATCCCTTTGTTCCCTTGTGTGTATAGCAAGTGGAATATGGTCTGAGTGTAAATAAGATCCAGCTGTCTTTTCTGTCACACTCAAAACTAGCCTTAACAATGTGCACCAAAAGCATGAAAATATTAGATGGTAGATTAGAGCTCTAATTCTTTCCATCATTCTCACAGGAGTGTGAAATRGCCATACTTCTGTAAGAAAGTGGATCAGAGAGAATCATGTCACATCCTTTATTAGATGTACTCGTGTCAAAGCAAAATGCTCATGTGTGAACAAGCACTAATTCCCACAGATTAATTTCTCCTACCACTAAAAAAAAGCAAGGAAAGTCAATTACATAAAATCAATGATTGCCAGTATTTTTTAAGGATCAGTCATCAAAAGTGGAATTCACTTGCCCTTATGTTAGCATCAGTAGACATGCTCATCTGAATGAGGTACCAAGGGTCCTTAACAGTCAATCAAAAGAAATAGGGACCACACACTTCCTCCTTACACAGACATCTGCAAGCATCTGGTTTTCTTCATCAGCTATAAAGATGCACTGCACTGCACACTGCACTTCCCTGGTGGGAAGTGCAGTGTGTGTGTATATTATCTTCCTGCAATGAACCATTCACAGAATCAATGTCACTTTTTAATTGTTAGTTCTTCACCCTAACATGTGCAGTACAGTTCTGTGAATCAAGAACTTATTTTTTCACCTACAGTTGAATTTTGCTTGCAGTTCAGTTCTATCTTTTCCTAATTAATGTCCTTCTGTCCAAGTGTTGTTGCAATGCCATGTTTAAAMAAATGATTGCAACTGATCTCTCTGATATACAATACAAATTTGTATTATTTTTGTCAACTATGAGAATGCTATTATTCTGTGTGCAGGTGGTTTCTGAGGCTGTTGCCAGTGTACACACACCTMTAAGTGTATTGTGCAGTCCACTGTTTAGTGGCAAAAAGTCCTTTAGGTCTTGCTTTCTGTTTTGCACAATTTGGTGTTCTGAAAAGCTGAAATATGTCMGACCTGCCAGATAACATCTTTTATAATTTTCTTCAAAGTGTYGTGTGCTTTTGAATATGTGTTTGCTGAGAACAGGCTGTCATCCCATTGTGGTGCTGTCTCATTCACCCACCTTGCAGCAAGGCTGCTTCTGAAATTGGAGTATCTGAGCTCCTTTTAATCACTCAATTATGTGGCCTAGTTGTAGGTTTTTATTTATATTATCTCAGTGTAGGAACCTAGTATGAACACTCTAGTATGAATAACTCAGATTGGAAGATACTCAGATAATAATGAAGATGCATTGGCAGATTGGGAATCTTATCTTCTTAAGCCTCTRCTAAATTACTAATTATTTCACAAATTCAAAACCTGCCACATCAGACAGCACAAAYCTACTTTTGCAGTCATGTGATTCTATATGTATACATTGTGTAGGTGTGCAGTTATTTGTTTGTTGTCTTCAATTAAATTTAAGTCAACACATGAAAAAAATACTATTGACATCTGTAGGGAGCAAAATCTAGATTCAACACCCAATTCTTGTTTCTATTTTTCCTTTTTTTTACATTATCTTGAGAAAAGTCAATCCTAAGAATTCTGTTTTTATGGATTCACTTATGTGTTTATGGAACTGTATGTGAAATGTTTGTGTTATGAAAGAATTGTGTTTGAAATCATGTGTATTACTACAACCAACTGTATTTTCTCCTACAGTTCCATACATTCTGTTAGAGATTTAAAAAAGATTTAAATAGAAGTTAGAATCCAGTGTCAATAAGTCAGTTTATTTTTCCCTTCATATATTTGTGTAAATACATCACACATGAAATTATTTGTTCGTGATGAAGGCCCACTCTGTTTTCTGTTGAAGTCTGTGGTTTTCTTATTTTCTAGTTTAGAAAAAGGAAGTGGTTACCTAGGGAGAAATGCTGTATGAATCAAAACTTTTTCTGACATATTAGTTCAACTATGTTTGTGCAGAATAGCCAGTTTTATATATTGTATTTTTATCATCATTTTACCATCTCAACTCTATTCTGTATTATGTGATACATAATTTTGTTTTTCTAAGACATAAATGGCAAATTTGAGCCAAAATTTATTTCTAGAGTTTCTCAGTATGGGAAATTCCAAGTTCCTCTGTTTAAAAAAAATAAATTGCACTATGTTTTTAATTAATAAAAGGCAAGTGATAGAGTTTTTTATTCTTCTATATAATTTGTTACTTATTTTAGTATACCATAATATAAAAGTTATAATGAAGTAATATTGAGAATGCATACACAATGATTTCTWTAGCATAAAGCATAGGTTTATGTGTGGTGCATTGTATATGCATACAGAATTTTCATACTGTAGTTCCCTTAAAGAGTTTTCCATAATAATCAATGTATTTTACTAACAGCCTTTAGGATTTTTTTCAGCTATCACCACATAGGTTCTTAAATATGAGTACCAGTCTCCTGACACTGCCAGGAGCTAGTTTGTTATTTCYGTGGAGCTAGTCTTGGGTGATATAAGTCAGATCAGATCACTGATCATTGATCTACAGGCTTCCACAGATGTCCAAAAATGTATTTTSAGTTATTTCAGATCCTGGTAGCACTACAGCAGTAGCAAGATGTAACTCATTACTGGATAAATGTCCTGGTATTTATTAAGAACTTAGATTTGTCATATGGGTCAGACTGGGCCTTGTCCTGGTGAATACTTTGCTATTGTAGGTCCCCACACTGAATCAGATGTAGGCTTTGGCACTTAGGATAAATTGGATTCCCTGTCTCTTCATTTGTGTCTAGGAACTGTTAGACAGATAAATTAGACTAACAGTCTATCATCTGGTTAAAATTAGATGAGTTGAATCTCACTCCAAGTGTAGGTATGCACAAAAAAACCCCTCTGAGACCAGATTCCACTGCTCTCATGGCATCAAAGGATGATTCAAGTTTGAACAGAACTCAGGAAGTCCAACCTCCTGCCCAAGGCAGGGTCAGCTAGGAGGTCAGACAAGATTATTCAGATCTTAATTCCATCTCATCTTGAAAACCTTGAATGAAATATTATAGTTATGTAAAGAAGAATAAACACAAACTTTTGCTTCTCACTGAAATTCTARATTTGTCTATTTAATATAGTTTACAGGAATCTGAGACCCGGCTGTTGCAGGAAGCTGAACGCCTGAGAGCAGAACTGGAACGACGTGAACAGGAAGAAGCAGAACAGTTCCCCGAAGGAACCTCCAGCGAAAGTTACCAAATAAGGAAACARCTTCTCAGCTGCCGAAGTGAATACAATGCTATTAGAGGAAGAGTGTATGAAAATCGGGTGAAGGTGGAATGGTAGGTGAAAGTGGTCAAATGCTGCTAATTTTATGATCGTTAATGTAGAAAGGTGATAACATGGAATAAAATCCAATCTCCTTTATATCTTACATGGACAGATTTCTTGATGGCTGTTGTTAAACAAATTGCTACAAACTTTCCCCAGTAACAGCAACATTTCAGTGACAAATAAATTTACCATGTGTGAGATTTGTRGATAGTTTTAAATTTAGAACATGGCATGGTGTCCTTTGAAATGCTGTTTAAAATTTATTACATTGCACGAATAATATTTAGGTAGACAAAGTTCACATGAACAATTCTAATCTAGGACACCTTCAATACAAATGTTTAAAGTCTCAGAGACCTGTTGGCTTGGATTTTATGGACCAATGTCATAAAYAGACCCAATGCTATTTTTAACATTGGTAGCACAGTATATTAAAGTTTTTCTATTCAGGTATTCAGAGTGGGAGAAGTACTTGTATATTCCAGTGTCAGAAAAATGATAAATTTGCTGTGAAATAAGTGAAATCTTAACATTTCTATATAAGGGAAACACTCCAGAATAAGCTTGGTATTGTATACATTTCAATTATCTGCATACTTCATAGTAAAATTACAAACTATTGCATTTGTGAAAATATGTGCTGAACTCAGATTGGCAGATGAACTCAGATTGGCAGATGAACTCAGATTTTTATTTTGGGGGGGCTTGTTATTTTTTACCCATCTTTGATCCAGCCATAATGTCATTGGTGTGTGTGTGTATAAATACAAACATGCAATGTCAGCATCTCAGCAGTTAAGATTATAATTCTGCAAGAAAAACAGGAACACACTACACACTGCATGGAGCAGATTTTTCTGGCAATTCTTTCTTGATTTTTTTTTTTTGTTGTTTTTTGGAGCCAAATGTTTGCTCTAAGAGGAAAAGAAACTTGAGCAAACTGGGAGTGGGAAAGAAACATGGGAAGCATCTGGAAAAAATTATTTGCTATGAGATAACTAAGAGACATGAAATTTCCTGAAATAATTATTAAACACAGAATTTATTGCWATTTCCAAGCAGTTCAGAAATGAGGTCTTCAAAAGTATCATGCTTTTTAACCATTTGTCCTCATATCTAATGAACATTTTTCACTGATTTTGCATCACTTTTTCAAAAATTTATGAGGATTAGTATGTTTAGGGAATCATATTTTCCCATTCTCTATTTTCTACCTCTAGTCAAAAGAAGAATTCTMTTCTATACAAAATGCAGTTTTAGGCATTATTTCAATTACCCTTGCACATTTACTGGATTGATTTTTATATATGAACTGAGTATCTTGCAGATTAAAAATCCAYTTTTTGGGTCGGTCATACTATAAAAAGGGTTCTTTTACTGTAATAAGAAACTTATGTATTGCCTGGGCTCAAACCCAGCTGTATAGTCTGAACAGAGGTCCATGAGGTGCATTATTTAATGGAGAMCAAAAGTGCAGCCCCAGCCACTTGTGATGTGGGGATTTCATGAGCCAAATACAGTCCTCTGTATTTGGGAATCCTCACTTGACCTCTATTCCTTTGAACTTCTCCCGTCTCCTCCAGAACAAACTTCTGACATTGCAACATGCTGGGTGATGAGTTCCACAGATTAACTACGTAAGAACTGACACCTYCTTGCTTTTTTTAACCTGACTCCTACAGCTTCATTCGGTGTCCTGTGGTTCTTCTCTTGGATAGGACAATGTGCATCTGATCCTGTCTTCATTTTCACTGCTGCAGGATGGTTTGATAGGTCTCTTTTGTAGAACCCCTTCCCCCTTTAATTTGTTGGTTTTTCAAACTGGAGAGATTGCTTAGTTCTTCCTTGTCTGGAATCTGTTTTGTGCCTGTTGTTAGCATCGGATCTTATGTGCGTTGTGGTTGGGGAGTTAAAAGGATGTGCCTTGGTTATGTGTGAATTGCTTATTGGGAGAGAAATTCCAGAAATAYTTGAGAAATTATAGGGCTTTTGATTTGAAATAATGTAGAATGAATGAGTACAGTATGTGTGAGGAGTGGGTGAGTGAATGTAGCGGGGAAATGAGAAATGGACTATGAAGAAAAACAGATAATGGGTGTRAGTACATATTTGTAAAGAAGGGATGGGTTTGATGCCTGTGAAAGACAGTGAAAATGAATATCTGAAATAGAGTTGTGAGAAGAAGATGATCTAACAGTAACACTGATGTACAATGAAGATCTATATGCCTGCTGCTTTTATCCARAGATTAAAGCAACATTTTCTGAAATTATCTGTGTGCACGCACAGTGTCASAGAGGAGAAGGGAAGCTACATCAAAGGTATTAGAAGTTTACTGATAGGTCACTGCTTGGTTTCCTTAATTTCYCAGGATAAAAAGTCATGGTCCAGCCTCTCTTGGCCCTTGATCTCTCTGGAACAGAGTTTCCCTTGTTGTCCAACTGTGTTAATACAGTCCCAGCTGTGCTTGGCACTTACAAGTAAATTTCTCTTTGGGAATTATGACTAATGGCTGTTCAGTCTGAAAACAAGCATGTTGTTTATTTACTTTTGTATGTATAGCAGGCAGGGAACATGGACAGTTCCATGAAAGGTTTTGAAAGGTTTATMTATGTCTATTACCTACTGTTTTGTCATTTTTTAGAATGTCTGCTCAGACCTACTGCTGGAYGGAAAGTGAGAAATCTAATCTTATTTCCCTGGTTCTGTAACCCCTTTTTTCTCTGAAGCATCCCTCTTATCTCTGATGCCTTTGTTTCCTGCCTCAATTCACTTCCTCTGATAGCTAAGAGTACTTAGCACCTTTTTGCACTCAAATTCACATCAGGCAACAATGAAGGCTCTCTCTTGAGGAGTCATATGGATATGCCATAATATCAGCAAAAGTCTTGAGGTTTCCTAATATTCCATTCTCTTCTATCCCTTTTAAATTTCCTATTTGTTTGTTTTTGTAAACACTTTTTCTCTTAGACCTGTCCTAACAGCTGAAGGTAATATTTTATCTTCTGTTTTAATTCTTTATTGTTCCAGTGAATAGTCAACATTCCCTGAATAAATTTAAATTGCTTTCAACATTRTAGTATTGTCAGGTTTTCAGGAATTGTGTGACATTTTTAATAGCTWGAATAGGTACATGAGGTATTCAGAAGCATCTCTGAATACTTCTGACCTTTCAGCAGACAGGGAAGTCACCCTGAGGGTGACTGCAAGGCTGGAGTGTGTTCCCACTGTAGGCATGTGCCTCCTCTTCCAGTTTGTGGCCTGTTCTGCCATATGGATGYACTGGGCTCATTGTTAGTGTGTCTGCCCAAGAGCTCAGCACAGTGGGAGAGCAAGGGTTGGAAGATTTTACTGAGCTTATAAGGCTTGGGCCACTATCCCAAAGTCAGAGCTGACTCTGGGAGTATTCTTCCTCTCAATAATTAGTTGGCAAGGGTAATAAAGTAAAAGGAAAAAGKGATCTACACTTAGTTCTGCTAAAATTGCATTCAGAGATGTAAAATTTCTTCATGCAATTGATAAGAAGCCTCAGGAAGTAAGAATATAGACCAAAAAAAGCAAATTAGGAGAACAAGAAGGAAAGAATCAGTGTGATCAGCAAGGATTTGTTCTGGTTTGAGGAGACATTTCATTTTAACGTTCATGTGATTCTTGGAGTTCTGGTTTGTGAGACAAAATAAAGAAGAGCTGCTTTTCTTTATTATACAATGGTATCAACAATAGTTTATTGTTGAGATATAATAGATATTAAATCTATCATCTAAAGAATACGTTCAAAAGTAAGCAATTAACTTGTACTAAATTTACCTATAACAACACCTTTTGAGACTGAAGTTGCCTGATGCTTGAAAACAATTTTATTTTAAAGCCTAGGTCCAATCTCCATCTCTCTTAGCTATTTSTGCAGGTAACAAAATGGCTCTTTASTGAAGTCCTCTGTGAATTGCATGCAAGTCAAGATTGAAGAACTCTTTTGATACTTGTAATAATTTCTGTATGTCACTCAATAATTAAAAAGTGAAAAGTKAAGCCTGTGTCCATAGCTTCTCTAGCAAAGAATTGCAGCCCTTAAGTAAAATAAATTGAGTCACAGCTGAAGTTGTTATCAGCTGGTCTTGTGATTGCATTTTCTGGTACCTACAAACTAATTATAGCTCAGAGCCTTACAGGAAGCTCATGCCGGCAGCTTGTCAGCTGTGATAACATTTACCTGTAGTCACTGGATTTTAGTTGTGAGGTGCTGAGCACCTTCTTTGGATTTCCAAGCAAYAAGACCGAGTAAAGGAAGGAGTGAAGGAGGTCATTTTCTTGTATGATGGGACTTTTCGATGATAACAGCTTTGTGATTACTTTGTGAGCTGAGGAAGTGAAATGGRCCTTTGTTGACAACTCCCACTACATTTCTTAATCTCTCCATCTTAATATTATTTTTTTATTTCTGTGTCAACTTGCAGCTGTAAACATCTCTCAGGGAAAAATCTGGAATGTRTTTTTATTAATGGCCCAGTTTTCCAGCTGCCCTTTTTTGACTCATTACACCTGCATCCGTGATGGCTTTTCATATACAGTACTGTTATTAGGCTTCATGAAAATATGAACGCCAATGTTAGAAACATTTGCACACATGAATGCTTTAACTTAAGGGTTTTATCTTCTTTTCATTTTGTGTATCATTAGAGGTATAATAATAATAATAATAATTAAATCCACATGATGTTGAAAAATACATGCATCAAAGAAGAGCTATAAAATAATGGGAAATTCAAATGCTAATGCCAGTTGCAGCTGTTTTTTTGCTGTTGTGATTGATGACCAAGTAAAACAGTCATGAGGCTGATATCTATATATCACAGATGAAAAGATTCAAATGCTAAATGGAAAGACCAGAATTGCTTTGTTTATCTTACATTAAGCTTCTGTGTTCATCTATGAAATCAGACACTAAATTTAAATTCTTTGAAAAATCTTATTTGATTCCTAAATGTGTGTTAATCATTCTGCCTCCCCTTTAGAGTAGACAGAGAGAAATATATTATCTTCAACTTATGTCACCCTAAAACCGTCACCTGTGATATCACATGACCTGCCCTTTGTAGGTCCCAGTTTTTATCCCTGACAGTAAAGCATGTTAATGTAGGGCTGCCTGTCTGACTTCCAGGTATGGGCAGCTGGATCAAACTCATTGCTCAAAACGGAGAGATTTAACTTCTTTCTTTTTACCCATTTCTTTTCTTTTCACACTTCCACTGGCTTTTGTGTGGAAATAGTTGGTCTGCCAGTTATTWAGGTAACTTGTTTCTCACCATTCACTGTTGCCTTTGTTTATGTCACAGAAAATGAGGTGTTCAAATCATTTTACTTTTGGTGGATGGAAAAGTCTTTGTTGTGAAACTGGAAGGGTTCCATAGGAATCTGTCCTCATGAGTGAGGAATGTGACAAAATGAAAACAGTGTCAACTTTGCTCTCACTCCTGATCTTTGGTATTGCTCTTTTGATCGTCCAGCGTGATATGAAAGAGGGCACAGCACGGACTGACCACAAGCCATGCAGTACCTCTTTAATCATTTTGCACAGGACTTATTWAATAATATTTTGTGGCAGTCAAAGTATTATGGGCATTTGTGCAAAGTAGACACTCATTATCCTTAGTGTGGTTATGCCAGTCCCTAGGAGTTCAACTAGGAGTACTTCTAAAATGTGTTTGGAATATTATTTTTGAATTTTGGATTTTTTTTTAAATTAATTTTATCAATTTGGGGGGAAGATTGATTTAAATTCAACTTTTTTCMTTAAAAGATTTTGTTTTGCAAACTTGTTCACTCTGTGAGTGTTCAAACATAGGCATTCAAATAAGTTTTTAGACTTTACTAGTCCCTCCAGAGGCATACTTTTACTCTGCCCATACAAATATCATACATGTTGTATATCAACAGCATCTACTTTGTGTTTATTTTCTCTTTGCTCTTCATCTGAACCAGAGCTGCTTCTTCATGGGGGGAGTGTTGTTTTGTTTTGTTTTGTTTATATTGCAACACCACCAACCCAGTTCTCTTTTTTTCACTGTTTCCTTTCCGTAACTGGAAATGTGTTGTCTGAGACTTCCAGGTATAAGTTTCACTCCTTTTATTGGAGAATTCAAATATTAGAAAGATGAGGGTGGGAGTGGTGGAATGGGGGAGGGAACCTTAAATCAACACTGCTAAAGGGGTGAGTATAAGGTCCTAGGGATGGTCTTCCATGAGGCTGGCTGCTGGGAGACTTCTCTCCCTTCCCATGACCACACACTTTCTGAAACCTGAACCATCACCACCATGCAAAGTCTTACGCTGCTGCTGGAAGGTTTCAGAAGAAAAAAAAAAGAAATAGCAATCAGCTAGCTGTATCTTTGCTGTTTCAGCCCCCTTATGAGGTAACTGTAATAGCTGCTTTGAGGTGTGGGGCTGCCCAGGAGTCCCTTGCTGTAGTTTATAGCTCCAAGTGCCACAACTATTGTATGGAAGTTTGTCCTGTTCTCTTAATGACTCCCTAATTTAAAGAATTATTTATTCCACCAGACTGCCCTGAGTCTCAACAAAACTCGACCAGCACATCCTCCCGCTGCTGTTATAAACAAATATTTAAGCACTGAAGCTGATTCTTTAAGCTGCAATTTTWACTCCTTTATAGCTTGAGACTCTATAATGTCATTGTAGGTACTAATAACATTGCAAGAAACTGCCTCCTTGTTCCCAGTGAATGGCACAGGGACTCAGTTAAGTTCAGTTTGGCTGTGCTGGCAGACAGATTGTTGGAGCCCATTTACCTACTCTAGGTACAGACCAGCCCCAAACATGCCCTGGGGATGTAGAGATAAACCTTCAGTACAGATAACTGTTTTGTATTTGACAGTATTTACCTACCTGCCACCAAGRAGCTCCCTATTGTAAACCCAACAAGCTTGTTGGTTGAGCTCTCTTTTTATAATCATTCCTTCAYCTTTCTCATGGCTGTGTTACTGAACACTTACAAGATCTAAGAGCTTTCCTATTTTTCCTTTTCCTCCTTCTTCACTTATTTAACATCTGTCCCTATTGTTGCCTGAAATTAAATTACAATTTAGTGTTGGCTRTAGATTAAGATCACCTATTCAATTAAGTTTTCTACCATACCCCTTTGACTTAGCTTATAACCCCTGCCACTTTTCAGGATTTTTTTTCCAGGATCCAGTCCAGATTTGAGGAGCTTCACTTACAGTTGTCTGAAGAGTAAATGTGTATGTGAAAACATTCAAAGGAAGAAGAAGGTTTCTCATAGCAACTGCACTTTCTTTGATATGTGATGTCTTTGTGGCYGTTTATTACCCACCTCCTCTTTCCTTTTGTCACCCTTCCATGTTAACATTTTGTTTTCTGAGGTTGGRAGGAAATGTGGGGGTAGGGTGCCACTAGTAAAAGGCAAGGGTAAGTGAGGCAGCAATGCACCCCTGCAGGTGGTGGTCAGACTAAGGGAAATCARGCTCAAATATTTGGATGTGTGCACCATAGAAAAAAGGATGTGTGCACCTCTRTATATATATACCCAGTCTTTCAGGACCCCTAGTTACCAGTAAGCAAACTTCCTTTAAATCTGAGCACCTTTCATGATAATTCACTATGAATTTTAGTATAACACAGGATAGGCTTTCATATTTCCTTACCATTTATACCAAGTAATGATTATTATATTATAATACATTTAGCTCTGCTTTGATTTTTACTGTAGTTTGCGAGAAGAAAAAGGTCTTCTGGAAAATGAATATGAAAGAGCTCTAAAAGAAGAGGTAAATACAAAACATGAGAAAAGCAATATTTTATGTTCTGTTAGCTAACATATAAAAYATCACTGAATTTTTTTTCACAGTGTATTTCTAGAGTTTATTTAAAATAGAATACATAGAAAAATAGATTTTTAAAAGAAGAAGATTTTATAGGCTATATTATATCATTCAATTTTGATAACTCTTGGGTAAGTAATAAATAACTGATTCAGAAAAAAATCTGGATTTTTTGTTTACTTAAGAACGTATTTACTATATTCAGCAAATAGATACTACATTTAAAGATAGCTGCAGATTTTTGGTTCTAGGATGTGAACATGAAAAATACATTTGCAGTCATAAATTCTGAGGAATATATGTGGCTTTGTTGGAAATAAAATTCTGTTAGTATTGATGGAAGGAACACACATCTGGTAAAAAAAAATCCATTCCGTATCTTGCCACTAAACATCATCTTTCAATGTGAGTCTGTATTATCAGAAGCCTGCAAATGTAAGAGGGAAAATACAATTAATCTGRTCTTTTACTTTTAAAGGAAAATGATGCAATTAAACAGTTGAAAGAAAGTTGTGATGAGCTCAGTGAAGAAGTGATCCAGAGGAAAGCAGAAATTGATTCAATAAAAGAAGCTATTTCATCCAAGGAAAAGCTTATATTGACAGATGAGGAAGAAATGGAAAAGCTTCAGGAGATGCAGACTTATTTAAAAGTAACACAAAATTAATTGTGCCTATGTATCTAAGTGTGTGTGTGTGTGTGTGTGTATATATGGATACATGTTTTGTCCAAAGGAGCAGTGAGACTTTGGGATGTTGATTGTCATTCCAAATTCATTATGTCATTACATTAAATTTTAGACCATTTTTCAACAGGCATGAAATATGCTGCTGTGCCATATCCTTATTACTCCTTTAGGAAATAATAATGGTCACGGTTTTGATTAAAAAGTTGTTTCTATGAAGACATCTTAGCTGTGTTGTGTTATTGTAAGTAGCTCAGATTTCAGCTAATACAGATTTTTGCTGACAATTAAAAACATACCTGGGTCTACTTCTGTCCATARTATAAATAGGACAATAAGATGGATTAATAATATTCAAGCAGAGTTTTTATCTTGGAGGCATACTAAAATCATAAATRTGAATGTTTTGTTTCAAAAGTAGCAGCTACAATTCCCTGGGACAAACTCAAGTAATTAAAAAATATGTTTCCTAATGATTTTCACAGCAATTCTAAGTCAATATTACTTCTATGAATATGCATCAGCTTTTGAGGCTATTAATCACATSTTTCTGTTTTGTCACTAGGCTGAGCTAGTTAGGATCCTTGGTGTTCCAAAGCAACTTGCAAAAGAAACTGAGAAGTTGAGTCAGAAAAAAATGTATGTTTTTAATAAATAATTCTATATGCATGAGTATACATATATATGTATGTACGAGTTCTTCTCATCCCTTGGTTACAGAAATGATTGAGGATAGTTGTTGATTAAAATTAGGGTCAACATTTAAACTGACACTTCCACAGCTGACAGTGTGGCTTGAGCTACAAAGCCAGTTTCCCTTGGTCCTGTATCAGTTTTTGAATCACAGGTGCCTTGCTATAAGGTCCTGACATGAATTGCATCTCTAGTACTTCATTGGGGAAATKTAAGCCAGCTAGCAGCCTTTTATTTCTCTCTCTTGTGTAGCTGGGGTTTTTCTTCTCTGAAGAAGCATGTGCTGTTTTCTGCAAGTGTAAAATCAAATGAGCACAGAGCACTTTCAGTCTGGTCACTCACAGATCCCAGCAGTCCAAATGCCATCCAGATGAGTGATGGGTTTYGTACCTTGTTTGTGCACAGGGTTATGCAGAAGTTTTTGTGTCTCCTGCTTCCAGTCCCTATTGTTATACAGAAACTTCTTGACTATGTAAAATTTCWCAAGTTTAAAACTTGTATGATGATTTTCTTCAACATTTTCCGCACTGCTTATTGTAACTCTGCCATCACAAATCTAAGAAGTTTGCCCTATAGTGTTACAGAGAAGCAATTTCTGAAACCTACATAATGCAGATTGCTATTAATTAAATATTTAAATTAGTATATTTGTATCACATAACAGAACATAACAGTCTTAGGAAGAATATTTAGAAGTGTCATACCCATGTATCTAGTAATGTTGCYAGAAATCAGTTTACTAGGACTGTTTTTGATACTGTCATGGTGCTGAGCTGTCACTTAGCCCCATGGTTATCTGCAATTTTATTGCTGGACTATATTGGAGTTTGAAGGTTTTTGCTGTCTGCTTTCAAACATATATTGTTGTGAAATTATTTTGTGTGTCCACAAAAACTGACAACTTACTTTTTGTCTTTTAAATATGCATGTGGAAAATTTAACCCTTACTGCTTTGTTAAAATACATCCACAGAGATGCAGAGAAGAAGAATGAAGCCCTTAATGACCAAATAGAAGAATTGACTAAAATCCTGAAAGCTGCTGAAAGAAGGACTGAAGAGATTTTGCAAGAAAGAGACAATGTAATGAAGGAATTGGAAGAGAGAAAAACTTTGATAGAAAACAATGAACGAGAACACATTACTTTGACAAAATTACTAGAAATCAGCACAGAAAAGGAATTAGCCATCCTATCAGACAGGTTAGAGACATGAGCCATGTGGAAAGAGTGAATAATTCTCTGTTCTCAAAAGTCTATTTTTTTTTCTCTTGTATTGCTTCTATTTTCAAGTTTTATGCTGCAACCAGTGCAGATTAGAAATGAACAGGCTTGGTCTTGACTTCAGAAATTTTTACATAAAAATCTGGTATCTGGAATCTAGGATCTGGCTTGAAGAAGAACATCAAAAAGCATATGCATTTGATAAAATCCTATGAGATTTTGCTCTGAAAAGTGAAATATTATAGAGGGTTTCTCTATTTTTTTTTTCTGTGTAACCCACTGAAAGTGAAGTTCTTTGRAGAAAAAAGTATGTCAGTATTTTCATTTTCAAATGAGGATCACAGATGTCTGCACTCACGTCTCCTGAATTTCAGTGGGGATCGGTTAATCATCTTTTTTATAYTCCCTTCAATTATGATTTTATATTAATTGGCAAGGTAAAATAAACTGTTAGGTTAAAGGCAAGATTCAAATGATTCCTTCTTTGCAGAGGCAGAGGTATAGTTGYAATGCTGGCCATATGCTCAGCAACAATGCTTTTGCCTTTCAAGTTTTGTATTAAAGGCCCATGTCATCTTACTTTGAAATGTTCCCTCATACTAAAATATGTGTTTCCTTCTTCCTATATGTCCCTGAAATTTTTAACATGTTTAGAACAGACTGTGAGACTTCATTGACATAATTAGGGTATTGTAATTGATTAAAGTTATAAAAATRCTGCCTTTTTWGATAATTTTTGTCAGTAGTTTACARGTTTGTCTTGCTGTTGATCCATAATGATGAGGTACTGCAAACCCACTAAAACAGTCATAYCTGTTTACATATATGTCTTGATTAAGTTATCTGTTTCTAAAATTCTGTGTCTATYTATATAGACAAATTCTGGAAAATAATTTAAATAAATATGCCTTGGAGAACAAAAAGCGACASGATAATCTCAGTCACCATCAAACACAGAAAGATAAAGAACTGAAAAATTTAAAAAAGTTGGAGTTACAACTGCAAGAGATTTTTGATTCCTTGGAAGGAGATAAGGCAAAGCATAAAAGGCTCAAATTTGAGGTCTGTATGAATGCATTGTTCATAAAGATTGTAAATTTTCTTRTCACAGCCCTATAAGGGGAAAAGGAAGAAGACTTATTTAATTCTCTCTTTCTTATATATGTTTTCTCCCATACTTGCTCCYTGCTTAGTCTAGATTCTGAGTCATATAAAATTAATCTTGTTTAGTCAGGTAAATATTTTTTCACAGGAGTTGATGTTTCCTACCTTAACATTGTCCTTGAAATTTTTCTTGGTCCTTCTAAGCAATTCAGGGGAGAAAAGTCTTACATCATTGTAAAGATTTAAAAAATAACTATATKATATTAAAACTTATACATAATTAGCTTTGCTCTTTAAACAGCTCCAAGTATTACTTGATAATATTTAATCTTGTTAAACARTATTTTTTTTGTTTCCCTTGAAATTCCTCCTCAATTCACATGGGTATYACCTAGTAATATAAGCTCACCTGGGAGAAGGGAGGAAAGCTTTATAACTACACAACAAAGTTTTGATTGAATTTCCTGAAATAATGATTAAAGGGCTGACTCATATTCRATACTTTGATCTTAAAGCTTAAAGAGTTTCTGTTTAATATCAGCTAAGAGAATCTGGGAGATGGTATTTTTTCTTGTGTTCCCATCGAAGAAATATTCCTGGATGAAGAACTACAATTGTTCTAAAACATTTATTGCTAAAATCAAATGCCATAACTCACCAGCAGCTGTKGTTAGAGTTCACAGTCCGGGGTGAGATCCAAACCCATCCCAGTCCAATTCCTTCACACTGTGAAAGGACAAGGCCTTGTTTGCATCTTACAAATAGCATGATGAGTAGGGGAAAGGGATTGCCACGAGAGACAGAAGTAGAATTCTAATCAGTATTTTCCTCCAGCAGCTCCAGGATACTACTCTAATGCAAACAGGCCACAGCAATAGAGTTGTTTTAGGCCATTCTCCTGTGATCAGTGTTTTTTCTGATTCCTTTTCTGGCACTGTTAGAAGAGCAAATATTCAAATATTAAGCCGCTGCTCCTCTACAGCATGGCCAATTCAAATGCAGTAGTGCAGTAAGGAAGAGTCAAGTGGGGAGTTTGATTCTGCTTGGCTTTTGCTATATTGGAACAACTTTTATTTTATAATACTCAGGAGCACACCTAGCAAAAAAATTTAAAAAATATTTTAAGCAGATAAAATTTCTTTAACTTAAAACCCCAAATTTACATTTATTGATTKGGATTAAAAGTGAAAAAAATCACAAGAATTAATTGTTTAAATATGTGATTTCAGAAGGAGCAGTACATCAGTGTGGTTCCCCAAATTTCCCCTTTTTGAATCATATGCTAAGTGCAGAATGACTGGTTTGTAGAATAAGGAAATTACAAGAGCACTTTTTTCAAATGTGTTTTTTTCCCGTTAATAAGTTGTGAAAGGTCAGCTATTGCTAAACACCGACATTGTGTGTGAAAGAGAACTGCTGGTCCCACTGTCGCCAGCCCAGAGCAGAACTGCTGCTCCTCTCCATGTGGGCCTTCTCTTTGGTCAGGCCAACCCAGAGACAGCCAAAAGTGCCTAAGTTTAGCCCTGTCTTATGTGAATAAAAGTTCTTAATGGATTAAAGATGTTTATATGAGCTTTTTGCGTTTACACAGAAGAAGTGGTAACTAATATATGCTCCACAGAAAAACTATTTTTGCTCCCATGATGAGAGAAAGTCACTTTCATAGGACAGACTTTACTAACCTTTTAGTAAACCTAAGTTAAATGAAATCTCRGAACTGGCAGCTGCAACTCCCCAGTTTGACCTTTACTGTGTCTCTTGTTTCCCTTTCCCTTAATACAAGTGAACAGCATTTAATTTTATGATGTTATCAGTGAAGTGAAAATCACAAGTGCAAAAMATCTACTTCTCAGTATTGATTTGTAGTGTTTTGAACTCTAACATCTGGTTGAGATCTGAGCAAGATRTTACAGGGTCGTGTGTATTATCTTTGAATATTTTCCAAGTGTGTTGTCAAATGTAACATTTTTCCCACCCATATGAATTACAGATTTGCAATTAGAATCATTGAATCATAGAATCATTTAGGTTGGAAGGGACCTTTAAAGGTCATTTGGTCCAAACCCCTGCAACAGGCAGGGACACCTTTATCTAGATCAGRTCAGTCAGAGCTCAGTCCAACYTTTCCTTGGATGTTTCCAGGGATGGGGCATGAACCACCTCTCTGGGCAACCTGTGTCAGTGTTTCACTAACCTTGTTGAACAAAATCTAATTGTCCCTCTTTTATTTTAAAATTAATACCCCTTGTCCTATCACAAATGTTTCTCCCCATCAACTACAGAGAGGCAACGTATGCCTGCATAGTTAGCCTGATGTATTTGTTTGTTTACTTCAATAAGTTGCTGAGGAAGTCTACTCAATGAAGCATTCTTGTGCTAGCTATTATAACAGGAAAGACAATTAATTTCTTAATTTGAGTCGCTACTTCTAATAGGGTATCTGCATTTTACATTTTCCTCATTTTTTGTTTGCATCACTCTGTGCTTGGTTTATTTTTGTAGGCAGAAGTTAATGCAAAAGCCAATGCAATATTATTAGAAAGACGACGAGACCTGCAGGATGAAATCGAAACRATCAAGAGAGGTTTAGCTGAACAGGTGCTGAGTCCTGCTTTTCATTTTAACTGTTGGTTTTCTATCATGATAATAATGGGACTGTTTGAAAAAAAATAATAGGAATTTCTAGCTGCAGTTTTCTGGTGAGAAAATGTGGTATTTGTTCAGTTTTAAAGACCACTTGTCTTTCATTTTTGAAAACATTTTTTTGTGTTACTGGCCATAGCCTAGAAGGTAGAAAGCAAATCCGCTTATTAGTTTAAAAGTCTTTCTGAATGTCAATAATGACACTGCAGCTAGAAACATATTGTTATAGATTTCCTTTGAATAAGGAACTGTATCTTATTGCAACAATAAAAATTTAGCATTTGTACATTATCATTTTTCATCTTCATKGTTGTGTCATTTATGGATGTCTATCTGTACTCAGCACAGCCATACAGAGTGTGGAAATGCAGATGTCTGCCTTACAAAAGCATCAGTACTTGCCACTACACAAATGACTTTATAAGAAGCTATCTATTTCAGACACACATTCTTAACATCAAACCTCCTYGTGTTCTCACCCTTATATTCATTTTCTTTATGTGTTTTGTTGGAATTCATTAACATTATCAGGTGARATTCAGCTTGTATTTGGATACATATGTGTTCAGTACCTGCACATCAGTCTTTGGGATGTGTAAGTTTGTGTGCCACAGACAGACATGCAGTCAATGGAGCCTAGGAAGCTTCCATTCACCTCCTCCTGAAGACCTGACACCAAACTTATTTAAGGTTTATATAGCTATAAAGACTCATTCTGTTTAATGGACAATACCTGATGTTAGACTGAGGAACAGAAATGCTCCTAGGTGATAACATGTTTTGAAATATTATTACAGGGATTTTGCATGGTGTTTTAAAACAATAATTTATTATTATTTTAAATCTATGTAGTCTGTATATTTGTTTACATTGCAGATAAACCCGAAGTATTTCCAACTTTGGGTTTGCCAACTGACACATTGTTGCATTAGTATTTAAATTTAATCTTCTTTAGGAAATGATATCAGATGCRGATGCCCGCGTGTTAGAGGAATGCATTGCTAAAGAACGCTTGCTTTTCAAAGAGCAGGAAAAATGGAGAAATGAGTTATCTGCACTTACACATCTGACTTCAGTCAGAGCTAATGAGAAGCAAATGAAATGCAGGAATGCTCAGAAAGCCAAGGTAAAAAATGACGTATTTGGAAGACTGTTCAAAAGCACAAGCTGGTGGAGGGAGAAACTAAATTACCAGTGTTGGGAGCACTGTGAACTATTTCCCACCCTAGCTTTGAAGCTCCATCAGAACASCAGAAGCTCACAGTACTGTGGTGTTTTATTGTCAATTTGTAGTGCCGTGGTGCAGTGTATTAAAATATCACTCCATAATTGAAACAAGGTATTTAAAASGACATTTAGAGAGTTCCCAGAGGAGGGCAAAGATGGTGAAGGGCCTTGAGGGGAAGCYGTATGAGGAGCGACTGAGGTTCACTTAGTTTGTTCAGCCTGGAGSAGATTTAGGRRAGGCCTCATTGCATTTACRACTTCCTTGTGAGGGCAAGAGGAGGGAYAGCACTGAYCTCTGCTCTGTGGTGAGCAGGGACAGGACCTGAGGGAATGGTCTGAAGCTGTGTCAGGGGAGGTTTAGGTTGGGTATTAGAAAAAGGTTCTTCATCTGGAGGGTGGTTGGGCACTGGAACAGCTCCCCAGGAAAGTGGTCACAGCACCAGCCTGACAGAGTTCAAGAAGCGTTTGGACAATGCTCTCAGGCACATGAGGTGATTCTTGGGGATAGTGCTGTGCAGGGCCAGGAGTTGGACTTGATGATTCTTGTGGGTCTCTTCCAAATCAGCATATTCTGTGATTCTGAGAGTCTTTGATTTTTCTTTCAAGCCTATGGAATAAAATGAACAGTTTGAAAGGTGACAGAAAAACACATAAACTCCCCTGAGATTCTCAGAAGTAAAACTGTGTGATTTATTTTACAAWTGTATGGACTTTAGAAGATAAACTGAACTACTGCTCATTCCAAGGAGACACAGAAATTTCTATTTTCCTGTTACATTTGAAAGCATAAATAATTATATTGGTTTAGAGAAAGAGGGAAAGAAAACTTTGCCTATGACTACTCATTGCATTTGCTGCCCACATTTTGCTGGCATTGCATGATGTCACACAGAATTTACTAAATACCAAATCGCTATATGGGAACAAGGTATTTATGTTTCCAAAATGTATGTCTATTCAGATAATTTAGATAAGATACCCTTCTACCATCCTGGGAAACTCTGACTTGTCTTTAAAAATTAACAAACAAGTCTGACTTTGTACCCTGAATAAAAATCAGCCCATAAACAAATAAAACAAATATAACAATACAAATTCAGGAACAYGGAGACAACCCCAAAGTTGCAACCCATCATCCATCAGCTTTCCCTAATACCAATCTCCTCCTGATACCAGTGGGAGGGGAGAAAACACCTGTCCATTTAAGATTGATGGCCCAGGCTATTGAGGACTGAACCCAACTGGAATAAAAATATCCAGAGKCTTAACAGAATCCAAGTGTACATTCTGCTCACACATCAGTGATTGCTTAAAGTCAGAATTGAGTAAAAAAAGATTTTTTGTTTGTRAAGGTACAATTTCAATGGTTCATATGCCAAACAATTATATAGTGATAGAATTGACAGGCTGATCAGTAGAAACAGCTGAATCCCAGATACAGGGAACCAAGCATTTAAGATACAGCATCAAATTATCTACGTTACTCGTGGTCATTGTAAGCTTAATATAAATGGAAAAACTGTGCTGTTTTATTTTGTTGTAATAAAAAAATTTCATTATAATTAGAAACATTTCTTATAATAATGTCCCCTCACTGTCTTCCTCATCTAAGAGTTGTTCTGAGTAGTTTACTGGGGACATTTCTTCAATATATCTCAAGTACTCACTAAATTCTATTTACATTTCAGATTCACCTCCAAAGTGTTACTAAGGAACTAAAAAGAAAGGATCGTGAACTAATCACCTGTAAAAAGATGAAAAGAGAAATCCAAAAAGAGTAAGAAAATAATAGCAATATAAAAAAGGTCTTCTAAAGCAACTTTTATCCAAATAATATACACATAAAAGTCTAATAATTGTTTCTTTCACTCATCTCATTTCTTTAGACTTCAAGCAGTTGCTAGAATATATGATGTTATGCAAGCTGAAAAGGATAAATGTATAGAGTTGATGGGTATTGCTCAGTGTAAAGCAAAGGAGGCTGAAAACCGGGTAAAATTACTAGAAAATCAAATACAAAATTTAAGGAATATTGTTGTAGCCAAGGAAAGGTGAGTTTAAAGTACATGGTAGTTCACAATTATAGAAATGTAAGATTGGAAAAAATCTTAGGGGGAAATCTATTCCATCTTCAATTATGCCCATATCATCCATGATAGTTATTATCCTGATTTTAAAAATCTGATTAAAACAAAAACATTTAGCAACACCTCTCCATAATCTGTTCCAATTTCTTATCCCACTAACACTTCACAACTAGCTTGGGCATCACTGCTTGACAAGAAAGCACTTTTGAAGTTTGACAACTCCCTCACTTTCCCATCTTTTATATCACAGCTCTTGGATCTCTCCTTTTTTACTGTTATCATTGTTGCATTCAGTGTGGGCATCACTGTTGCACTCCTGTTTGCTGACCTTAGAGAAAAAGAGGTCTGACACATATGATTCCCCAATGAAGTGGCATATGGGACTTTTAAATGAGTCACTAGCTAGGAATGTGGCTAATTATTAAATTAGAACAAATTGGGGATTTTAGTTCAAACTCACATTGAAGTTTATTGGATAATATTTATTTCAGATAAAATGTGGTTTCAATTTCAAAGCAATCTTAGAAAAAATGAAAGGTTACATTCACAACAAAGAAAATGAGGCAGAACAGCTGATGCTTGTGACTCTTTTTTCCTAGAAAAATATTTTGTGGGGATACCTTTTTCTATCTTTTTGCAATTCTAGTGATGATATTCTTAAATATAGATGGAATTATAATGCCTTGAAAATCAGTACTTGGGCAAGTRGGGAGACACTGAATAGCCAACTGTGTAAACAAAACAGGAAAACCAAAACTGAGTAGTTAAAAATAACCTGACTTTCCCAAAACTTCAGTATTTGGTGCCAAAAAAATTGCTCAATCAGAGAGAGAATACACCARCTATTTATTGTGGATCTCCTAATAGTTTGAATTCAAAGTCATGCTGGAGACAGCTAAAAAAGAAGTGGAACTTCAGTGATTGAAGTGATTTTATCAAGATGTACAAGCTGACATTTTGGGGTAAAATTTTTGAGGCTTTCCCAGTTGAGGAAAGTAGAGGAATAAATGGCTAATAACTCATAAATATTGTATAGATATCAGAAATACATAATTATTATAGATGACCCTACTTAGTACAGATCCAACAGATATTTTGGTCTCTGCAAACCTAGATTTAAAACTAGTCAGATATTGAATTTTCAGTAACTGTCTTGCCTATGAAAAATATCATTTATCCCAGTAGCAGGCTTTAGTATCAGTCTCATTGACTTCACTGTAACCTATACAAATTATCAGTCCAAGAAACACAAATTTTCAGAAAATATTTCAAACACGTTRCATTTCTGCAATACTGTCATACTTTAATTCTGAATCTTGACTTACAGAAGTTTAATTGAATTCAATAATACCCTGAGGTACTCAAAGTTCTGTATATGTGAGCGAAATGAAAGAATGCATCTCCCTGCCCTGAATACAGCAATTCAACAGCCTAATGATGAATCCCAGATATTTCATCTGCAGGTCTATATTTTAACAGGAGACTGTGCTTCTCCTTTCACTACCTCTTTTGTATGTTGTTGTGAATATCTTCCCAGTGTAGATAATGTGTCTCGATCCAGAAGTGATACTTACCACAGATGAAATGCAGCACTCTTAAGTTCCGTGTTGTGAGCAAGAGAATGGTCCATGTGCTGACAAGAATCTGTCTTTTAAGTAAAGGACWGTCATCCACTGATCAACAAGACTGCTGGAAATTATGAGATCTGTTCTTCATTTTCATKTGACCTTGTCACTAATCTTCCACTATGTATTTTTTTTTTATATCTGTCGAATCAGCAATCTGATAATTTTCTTTCTTGTGTTAATGTTGCAACACATTTTTTTATAAACAAAAAATTTGGAGAGCTTTGAGTTGCAACCACAAAGTTTTTAAAATGTTCTTTAAATAGAAGGGCAGGATTTCTACACATTAAGACTTTTCATCACTGCTTATGCTTCTGCTCTTGAACTTTATTTTTTATAGGTACTTGGGTTACCTAGTAGAGAAGAAAAGAACTGCAGTGCAGTGTTCCCTATATAGCATTTTTCTTGTGCCAGAATCMATTTCTTCTTACACTGGAAAGAGCTTGCAAAGGAAAACTCCTCTCAGAGAGTCTTCCTTCTTGTTATGCTTCTGTGAAGTAGAGACATAGAGGAGCCTTTGTGTGCTTGAGAAATAAATCTAAGCTCTGCTTTTAATTGCTGAAATTGGTTTCAAATTAAAAGAACTAAAAACACTCCCACATTTCTGTTATGTTAAAGAAAATTGCAGGATGTGTATCTGAAGATTAAAAAGAATGAGAGAGCGACAGAGTTGCTCAGAAGGGATTATTGCAAAGTTGARCAAGAGATGCTAGAGAATAAAGAAAAGGAAAAGTATTTGAATGTTGACAGACTGACCACTACAGCSACACTCATGGAAGAGGAAATTTTGCAGCTACGTAAAAATAATGAAAGGGCTGTTCAGCGAAAAAATGAGAGGTACATTTGTAAGTTTGATCTAAGGTAGTGTTTAATTTTGACGTTCACAAAGTAACAATATTTTTCAGCTTATGAGCACTCCTCATTAGGAATGCTAAATGTCTGTGGCACTGCAATGTTCCACTGACAAATCTGCCTCACTGCACTGCCAGTGCTGCTTTGCATTATGTAGATGTTTCTCCAGTGRTGATCATGCTCATTCTTCAGAACTATTATTCAAAAATTATGGTAGCTTGGCTACAGAACACCTTGAGAACTTGTAGCCTCCTCCTGTTTGTAGATTGTGCGCAGGTAAGGTATAAAAATGCAGATTATCTAAATCTCTGATCTTAATCCATTTTTAAATGCTGTGGAAGGCYGGAAGACCTTAAAAGTTATGTGAGAGACAAGAGTAACATTTCCAAGAGTTTGTTCTCTGATTTTCACATTGCAATTATTTTGTTACTTATTTAAAATGCTGTCATTAGATTAAAATAATATTTGTGAAAGCTTTGTACATTTTCCCAGATTATAATTATCTCTTAAAACACTTGTTATATTCTCAAACGGAATACACTGAATATAAGTAATATTTTTTAAATTATCTTTTAATTTTGGCCTTATTTCAGTGGTCAATTGCTCAGAGAACGAGAAGAAGAACTAAGCCTTTTATATGAAAAAGTAAACAGGCGAGAGATGTTGTGTAAAAATGGAGATATTAAGATGCAAGTAATGGATGAAAAGATCAGTTTTCTGAAATTGAARGTAGCTGAGAAAAAAAGAGAGATTAGATTGTATTTTGAAGAGCTTCCAGTGAAGAATGCCCTGGATGCAAATCTGATGAAATTTCAGATACAGGTTGGTGTTAAAGGAAGCCTTTTTTTACTATCATTTTGTATTTTAAAATTTCAGGTGATTTCATAGAAAAAGAAGTCTGGATGTGCAAGGCTTATTAAAATGGCAAATTTAGTGATTCACCTGTCTAGCAAAACAGTGATATACATTTTTAACTTCACAGATGTGAGTTTCTATGCTTATGTGTAACTGGCTGATGCACTTTGTTTCACACATACCAAATGCTCCTTGGCTATGGAATCCCAGCTAACCCACCCCATAGCCTGAAATGTCAGTATGACTAAGCTGGAGAATGGGAGTCATGGGGGAAAAATGGGACTGTAGATAACATTTGTTAAAACTGTATTGATGGAGTAGGTGGAGGGGTGGGAGATACACTTAGACCATCAAATTTCTAAAATAATAACTCAATTCACACTTGACCCTGAGCCTACTCTGGAAACTCTGCTGCCTACAATGATCTAATCCACATATATTTTCTTCTGCACAGAAACAGTTTAAGTTTTAGTTCTAGTTCCAAAATAGCATAAAACAACGAATAGACTGCAGTGCTTGGGACATTCTTTCCTTGCTTTCTGAAATGGCTCATTTACTTTTGACCTTATCTCCAGATGGTAATTTTTCCCATACATACTCCATCAATGCCTGCACAAATTCATAAATTAGGGTGCACCATTGCCGTTCAAACTCACATCGATGGGAGYTGTGACTCATTGTTTAATAGTGCTTGCACTATTCTCTTACATCTGGCCTTTTAAAGAAA
>NW_026623271.1:1325979-1408490 GCF_030028575.1 Malurus melanocephalus | reverse complement strand
AAAGAAAGAAGACTAAAGGAAAAAGACTCCAAAGTTTTCAGGTAATGTTTAAAATGAGGCTGAGTCACTGAGTCGAATACAGCAGCAAAATGCTGATAATTTTTGTGAACTGACAGAGTCAATCATGAAACTTTGCTTTTTCTCTTCAGCATTTCTGCAACTTTCTCCTTTATGATGATATGTCATTTATGTGATATCTAAAATCACTGTTAAAGGGAGGCTATTGCTGCAGGTACTTTAAATCTTTTTGCAATGTTGATGTAAAATTAAAAGTAAGAAAATACAGAGTGGTGTGATATTGTACWTGCAGTAGTCTTTATAAATGTTTCCAAGTCAGATTTTCCAGTGAACAATGRCAAATAATTGCTTATCAACCTTTAAAATTTAACTAAATACTGTTATTACTGAATATTACATGGTTCAAACTGGCTGTTAACTCATCCATCTCCTTGTGCTCAGCCATTCCAGCATCAATACTCTTACTCCCACTGCCAACAGGAATTAAGTCCGATGAGAAGCAGTTTAAAATTGTTTTGCTTTATCTTTATGATTTAAATAAAAACCACGAGCCCAAATTTGAATTCTGSTGTTGGTTGCCAAATTCACATTGCTAATTCCTGTCCTGATTACAGATTTGACCTCACACTGAAATCTGCCTCAGCCTCTGTTCAGTTACCGTGGTCACAGACCATCTGCATTAGGCAGGCTGAATCCTGTACCTGTGCCTCTTTTCTCCTCTCCTTTTCCTACCCTTTCYGCCTCCTTCAGTCTTGAGTAATACCAGACATCTTTGAAGCAAGTGCTTTTAACACTAGGTAGGTATTTTCATTACTATCAATGTAAATAATTAAAATCAGAAATATTTACAGACTGCAAAAACTGACCTATAATCTCAGCAGGTGTAGTGCCCATTGGGAAGGGRAAAAGCCCAGATCAGGGCTGTGTGCCAATTCAGCAAGAACAAATACTTCACCTGGGTCTCCTATATTCCACATGAGCTGCTTAATCATCAAAGTRATGTATGTTCCACTTGTATGCTTTTCACCAGAATCTGCCTTTTTCCATAAAACATTGGTGAATAGTTTAGCTAAAGCAATACCATCRAGTGAAACAAGAGCAGACCTCTTCTAAGCAAGTCCTAGTAATGTGGACTAAGTGGGTTTGTTACCATCACTGTAAAGATTCAAAAGTAGAGATATTTACTTCTTTACACAAAAAATCCCTGGTGAGAATGTAAGGTGGTTTTCTCTGGGCATAAAACTATGTAAGTTTTAATTGGTACTGCACATCAAGGGACTGCTCCTGCTGACTGMAGTGACCCATAAAAACTAATCTGCCTTCATGCATCAATGAGAAATACTTAGCATTAATCATTAATTWGTCCAACACGCAGACCTGCTGAGCTGTCACAGTGCTGTAGATGGCACTTTCATGCCTTAAAGTTCAGGCAATGCACAAGGACTGTCAGTTCATTTGAGGCATTTGGCAACAACATTTGTCCAGGTTTTAATACAATSCCATGAAGATTGTATTAACAGTCATAGAATTATAGGGTTAGTAGAGAGATAAAGAGTTTATCTAGGCAATCTGCTCCCACATCAGCAGTGGATTGCCAGTTATTCCTGAGAGGGCYAAGCTGTGCTTTCAAGCCACCACTAGGAAACCAGTTTCCCCAGCAAGTTATCCGAGTCTTTCCTTAACGGTGGAAAGATTTTCTTGACCTTTAGGCTGGATCTTTCTTGCTGTGGTGTAAGAATATTGGTTTGTATTCTCTCCTCCAGGGACATGACAAATGGACCMTTCTTTTTCTTTCTGCAACATTTCATTTTCTGGAAGGTTATTTATCATGTTCCTATCCTATCCTTTTGCTACACAACCTTGTTTCTTTCAATTAGCTCTTAGAGATTTTTCTTAATCTTTTTCTGCATTTCTTTTATTTTTGGCAATATGGTCTTTATATGTCTTGAGGTGTAGTGCCTGGTACCTGTGGCTGACAGTGGAAGGCTTCATTCAGGCAGTTTGCAGGTTACCTTMCTGCTTATGCATCCAGGTATGGTGGCATCTTTCTTGATACATGAGATYGTGACTCATCTTCATGTAAATGTATGTAACAACCAGACTGTTTTTAAAAGAAAGGGCATCCAGCCAGTTGGCTTTGATTCTGTATTTGTACAGGCAATTTTTCCTGCATACATGTAGTAACTTACATTTTTTATTTCCTATTGTATTTTTGCTTCAGACCTCTTTTCAGACCAAGATAATTTTGAATTTAAATCTTTTCCAAAAAAATACTTGCAGTCTCTCTGATCTTAAGCTCATTCTACTGATGAGGTATTTACTGTATATTTTCATCAATAACCCATTTCCTTTGTTTGTTTATGATAATAGCATATTATTTGTCATCCATACACCTGTGAAATTATCATAATACACATTGGTCTGGCTTGGCATGACTCAACACACCTGTGTTGGCTGTTATTCCCACCCTTTTTATCTCCTTGATACCTAYAAAGAAAACTTAATTATGTGTTCCAGATTTATTCTTCAGAAAGTAAAGAYAAGTCATCTATGGTTCCATAGCTTCATCCCCCTCTTTTTTAAAACAGGTCTTGTATTTGCCCTTTTCTAGTGCTGTTCATACCTCACCTACTTTCTCTGACATCTCAAGAATAAGCACCTGATGGTTTCTTTTTCAGACCAGTTGCTTTATGTAGACATCTTCCCTCCTGTGTGTTCATCCTTCAACAATTCCTCCTGACTGATTACAACTCAACATAGAAAGCCTCTCTTCTAGAGCCTTTTTCTATCTCGTGTACCAAATCCACTCTAAGAAAAAAAGGATTTTAAAAAAATTTAGGAATCTCTTGTAACTCAGATGAAGTCTTGTCAAAGGAAAATGCTACAAATAATTCACATTACTTAAGCAGATGCAGAATATCATGGTTATCTCTAAATGGACTTTGATACTTTTGGATTGGCTTGTATCTAATCACTTCCAAATCATATTGCATTTAAAAGTAAGGCTAGTATTTACATTTAACATGCAAGTTCTTACGGCATTTTGAACAGTGGTTTTGCTGCAATAGTCCTTCTCTAAATTAACTATTCAGTCCTGCAAATTTTTCCTTGGTGAGCTGCCCCTAATCTCATTAAGATACCACTGCCCCCAACAAGGCATTTTTCCCTGAGTTAGTGGTTGAGAAATTTGGCCCCAATAGAAAAGATCACTGGAAACATAGCTGCATCCTGCTGTTTGTTCTGGCCTTGCTTTTACATTCTTCCACTCCATATTTTTGGGCTTAAGTTTTAGCTATTTGTTAGCAAAATATAACTTTCAGTACCTAGCTATGTTCAGAATCATGGTTTGCTGAGGAAATTGTTCATTACAGTCATCTCTAAAGTTTTTACTGTAGCTGCTTTTAGACAAAGTGTACAGGAGTGAGTAGTGTGGTGCTTTTTACTAGGAAAATAAGTATTTAAGTGTTCTGGTAATGTTCTGCTGCCATCTGAGAATATCTGTGCTTTTTCTCTTTTCTAGTTAAATATGACTTGTTAGCTTCCAGTGACAAACCTCATCCTGGCAACATCTAAACATTTACTTTATATTTGAGTGACTGTTCRTAACTTTGAGAACCTGTGACCACTTATTTCCTTAATCAATCATCATCTGCAGTGGATGGTTAACATTTACACTTGGTAGGGTTATATCAGTGCTAACAGCTTGCTGAAAGATGTCCAGGTGCACATCAGAGCACACAACCCCACCACTGTCAGTCTTGCAAGTCCCAATGTGAAAAAATGGCCCGGGCCACTCCTTCAGCAAGTATTTATGTAAAGCCAGGATGTCCATGTAGCATGTTCTGGGAAATGTTATTCCATGGGAAGGTCTCACATCAGAAAGGTCAGGCAACATCTGCCTCTATGAAGCTCAAGGGTCCCACATGCTCAGTGACACCACTGAGTCACTTCAGGACACATGTCTGGGAATGTTTGTGAAGAAAACTTGGATGTCTGTAGGGATGAGACCTTCAGTGCTAACCAGCAGGGAAACGGGGCTTTCTGTTGTATTCCTGAGGATAAAATGTAGCCTGAGGACTAAGAAACAGGTGGAACTCAATTTCTGTCRCACAGCAGGGTTTCCTCTGTCCTGCAACTGTCACACTGCAGTTCCCCTTTAAAGGAAAATTTTCAAATGGCTCATAATTTTATGTTACCTCCCTCCTTTGCAGTACAAGGAAACCTTGTCTGTTGAAGTCTCAGTCCAAGGTCTGGGGATGAGTTGGGTGGGAATAAATAACTGTTGTGGCTCTTTGCTAGTATTCTGAGTGCAAGGACAAGATCAAACAGCTGGAGGGAAACTATGGTGATGCCACAAATGAGAGTAGGAAACAAGAAATGGGAGGGGACGACCCATCTCCACGTGAGCTGCTAAAAAGGATTGAACAGGTAACGTCATTTCTCATATCACAAGCTATCCCATTGTGCTTGCCCTCTTTTAGAAAATGCAAATGGTGCCTTTTATTTTTAAAATAAACTTTCTGTAAGAGGAATTAAAAAAAATTATGATTGCCTATTGTGAACTCCAGCCCAGTGTCTGCTTTCCTGGTCAAMTGGACATGGGACATTTTGACTTCTTCCAGCAGAGGCCGGGGAGGGGGAGCTCTGTGAGGTAGCCCTGGCTCTGCAGCATCCTGTGCCGACCACTCAGTTCACAYCATTGGCACTTCAGTGCAGACCCACCTCACCAGGGGAAGGCACAGAAAAGGCGGCAGAGGGAGATAAATGCAGAATAATAAACTGCTAACAAATAGGGTGGTCAGYCTTTGATAGCCGGTCATGAGCTGTTCCACCGCTCTGAGTTGTTCTGTGGGCTGTGAGCAGGAGGCAGACCTGCCAGCTTCTTAGCAAAGTTGGCCTGTGTGACACAGAACCAAACACTGCCCTTTGTCAGGGCTGGGCTCTACTGCTTTGCTTCTCTGCCAAATGAGGAGCCACCGAACAGAGCTTGGTGGAAGCAGCAGCCAGGTCAGCCCAGCAACTGACACTTGACTGCAGCACTGCTGGCTGTCCCCAGACACTTCAAAGGGAAGCACTAGGTCCAATGGAAAGGCAGTTTCAGAGCCCTCTGTGTGGAGGGGAAGAAGGTAAAGGAACAGCATTTTCTGATATCGTTTTGTCTGTCCCATTTATAGAAGCACAAAACTCCTCCCATTGCATTCCGTGTTTGGAGAGGATTTGCAGAGGGCTCTGAAGGTGTGAGGGCAGTAGCACAAAGCTCAGAGCACACCTCAGAGTCTTTCTTTTGAAATCCTGTTTGTAAAGACAGACTCTGAACTAAGCTGCTTGAATTACCTGAGCATTTTGCTTCACTGTCCCGTATTCCTTGACAGGAGGGAGCTCTGCATAACCAAGCAGGCTATTACACCTGCTATCACCAGCCTGCACATTAAAAAGAAGGGTTTCTTGGAGTTTTCATGATAAGTTCAAATGTCCATTTCAATTCCCTCAGGATTTAGTCACTGTAGCTGTAATTTGTTTATGGAGTCCATACTTTTTTTTAGCATGAGGAGGGAAGAAGTATTTAAATCAAGAGCTGAAACCTTCCATTATGGTGTGACACAAGGAACCAGAATACCAAAAAAAAAAATTATGACTACAAAAAAGCCCCATTGCTTTCAAGAAAAGCACAGCAAGGCAGTAACCACAGTGTAACCCAAGAGGGCCAGGTCTGATATGGAAGAATTGTATGACTGGCAGTAACCAAATGAACGAATTTGGGCCTGATCCTTGGCAGAGAGGGTGTAAGTTTTGAGAAAACTCATGGTGAAGGTATTTGTTTATGGCTGTGCACCAGTTTATTTCAGCAGCTCAAGGCAATCACAGAACACTTCGTGCTGCAACTTCCCCTGTCCTTTCYTTACACCATGTCCTCCTTCTTGCTGCAGATAGAGGCAGAACTGTTGCAGAAGGAGAAGAGATTGGTGAAGATAGATTTTCTCTGCGAGGCCATTACAGATCTGACAGACAGAATCCGTACTGCGGCAGAGAACGCCAAGCAGAACATACTGCTGTTCGCTAGGAGGGTAAGAAGGGCACTGCACACTCTGCTTGSCAGCCTGTACAAAATGAAACAGTATCTGGGCAAGAGGTGATTCACTTGTGAATTACAAAAGTGGCTGGAAATGTTTATAGGCAAATCATAAGTTAGGATTCAGAAATTACAGATCCTTAGATGTTAGGTTTGGCACACATAAAAGCTTAAAACAGATTTTAACAATAGTTAGTTTTACACAGACAGAGAAATATCATGGTTGTTAACTGTGTTTGTGAAATTATGGCYATGGGCTAATAAGTTACTCTAAGGATGGCAGTGTGTCAAAAGTTGCATTCACAAGGGCTTTGACTCTCCCGATTGCTTATTAGTCACTTAAAGAGTATTAAAGTTGGGGTTTTTTTTTCAAAATCATCTCCAGTGAGACTCAAGGATTCCTGTAACATTCCTTTTCTGTTCATTCCCCTTCCAAGGATATTGTCACAACCTAGAGCCCCTGTATCAGCAGTATCACTCAGTTRTCTCATAGGAATTGGGCTTATTCCAGCTTTATTACAAAGTTAATTGTGCATAAACTCAAAGAGAGTTGGGATCCCAGGCCTTTGAGGGCTGGGGCARTTTTGCTGTCCAGCTGAAAAGGACAGGAAGCAAAGTCAAATGTGCATTTTTTTTCTTGTATTGGAGTAAATGTGACTTCTTGAGCAGCCAATTTTCTTTGGTTCTAAGTGATCACAAAAATTAAGTAATTTTCAAGTATTGAAGTACAGTTTAAAAGCTTGTCAACTTGGACTTATTTTCATGTGCCTAATGCTCACCCAAGTGTCATGCCCAGYGAATGCCTAAAGAGATATCCTAATTACAATGCAACTGCTTTGTATTCCAGACTAACGATCTGCAGAGGAAGGTAAATGACAAAACCCAGGAGATAAGGGCTCTTTTTGCAGAGTTATCCATGAAGCAAGCACTTGCCATTAGACTCCAGCAGGAAATTGGAGACAGAGAACAACTTGTGATGACAGCTTCATTGATGATAAGTCAAGGCCTTCCCCCTCCTAGTGAAAGAGAATGGTTGAAGAGCCTACACAATGAGAGGATGCAAAAAGCATCAGCTGAAGCCAGAGCAAAAGTAAGTTTTTGTCATATGTTACAGAGCTCCAGGAGACAGTTGTAGATGATGGAACAGACAAAAACCACTACTGAAGTAGGTCTGTGAAGTTTTAGCTCTGACAACACTGCTTAGAGCTGATCATTGAATCTTAAGGAGATCATATACTAAAAACCTCACCTTTGATTATTAAAGTARTTTGTGTGATTATGCTGTGGCTGAAGGGCAAGGCAGACATCAGTGGAATATTGCTTTTCATTGGATTTCAAGGCAAAGTTGCAAAAGGTGGAGTGTCAGGTTCAGGAGAAGTAGGTTTAAKGTCTCCCACATGTAAGATACAATGAGCATGAGATCAGAAGCAGCAAGAAAGCAGATTGCTGGGCAAGACACTGAGGGTAGGCAGGGCAGCATAGCAAACAGTGCTTCAACCCTACCCTGCTGGACACTGCCTCTGTCCTTGAGATGGTCAGTGATCCCAAAGCAGAGAGCTCCTACAGAATAATAATGGTTTAGAATAAGTGTCTTCTATCATGAAACATCTCATGCTCTGACTCAAGCTTCCTTTCAGTGCTGTGGATAAAGGCTCACTCTAGTAAMTGTATTCAGGAACAGAATTGTTCCTCAGACGTTCTGTGCACAATTATTACAACTTTTGAAAGTTCACCTAATCGGTTTTCTTGACAAATAACAAAAGCATGACAGGCTCAAACTGTCTACTATTTAAAAAGACAAATTCACATCTACATGGTCAAACCTCAAGCTTTCCCTTTAATACCCCTTCAGCTTTCCTGGCTTGCAAGGGATTCTCTACATTGGCTCAGGGGACCACTGGAGTTTTAAAGCACACAACCCCTATGTGACCAAGCTGTGTTTCTCTGACAGCACSCTGCAGAGGAGGAACAAGGTACAATGCCCAGCAATGCCCCCACTGCACCTGGAGAGGAGGAGACGCTCCCACTGCTGCCCCACACAGCTCCCCTCAGGCAAAGTGAGTCCAGTTCGAGTCTCAGACATTTCAAAAAGCCTCCTGCAAAGTCATCTGAAATGTGAACAGTCAACACCTGAAGCAGGACAGACCATTATCAGSTGCTGGATCACAAGAGTCAGCAGCATTTACACGGCGCTTAAGGAAGATCCGTTGGTGTTCRGCCAAATTCCGTACTGGAAACAAAGTATTTGTTCATGCCAAAAGCACTGCTAACCAGCTGGCAACCCAAAGTCCCTTCTGGTATCCCAAATGCAGTGCAGTATTCCCAAGTGTTAAGAAAAGTGAGTGATGCTCATGCTATGCTTTTTTTTTTTCTTTCAGGTGAAGTTTTATTGCTTATGAAGATAGTTTATAATACATTCCATTAAAAAGAAAARGCTAGAAAAATCTTCTCCTGTTATTAATATAATATAAAGTGGCCACCACTTATACACATACACCAACATGGCTTTCTGCAGTGTGGGACTGGAGTTGACACTTGCCACAGAAATTCTAAGTATATTGAGAAGAATATTCCTTCCCACTATGCAGTCACTGAGAAAGCTRAAGCTTCACTGGTGGCAATGACACGTGAGTGACCATGAACTTGCCACGCTCGCAGGAACTCTATTTTTTATTTCACTGGTAAGGAATAGGGAGCATGAATGGAAACTACTCAGAGAGAATATCAGAGTTGTTTTGAAACCTCACAAACATATCAAATTTTAACGAGTTTCTCTAGTTTAATAGTCTGGAATTTTGTAGAGTTTTTGTAAAATCCAGGCTCCAGAAATCTTGCATGGCACAACTTGGCAATTTTCTCAGTGTAACAGCAAATTGCTATTACCATTTTAAATTAATGTCACAGTTCAGAACTTAAAACAAAGAAACAAACAATACTGGCTCAGTTACATAYAAATAGAAGTTGAAAACAAAGGAAAAACAGCCTGCCTAATTTATTCTGAAGCTGAGGTTTGAACTATAACACTAGAATTGGTACGAAAGAATTACATAAAACTCTGTCCAAGCCACTGTTAAGATAAGTTTCTAAAACTTTTTTCCTATCCTGTATTGCATACAATATATGATACATATCTTTAAATAACAACCAAAAAACCCCACAAACAAACAAGCAAAACCCCAACAAAATCTGTCATGTGCACTTGAAGGAGATTACAGTTTGTGCTAATTACAAAACTGAAAATAAGAATGCATCTCCAGAAGCAGGAGTATCATTAGGTAACTGATACCACCATAAGGAATGAATACCTCCTTACTCATGCCTGGYATAAAAAGTCATTTGTTATTCCTACCTGCTTTACACAATCACACCAAGGAATCCTTTTATTAATTCAAGTAAACAGTTACTGGTTCTTGTTACTGTACAACTGGATTGACTTYTCCAGCATTGTCTTGTTAAAAAAATCAGTTTTCACAGCATGTTTGATACCTGCTGCTGTTCCACTTCCTTGACTACTTCAAAATGAAACCACAGATGTATTTCAAACCTGGGATTATGTCAAATGCATTCCTCTAGGATTTATCTAGTAATTAATTTCTAAGTCAGTAATTTCAACCTCAGTATGTTGGACTAAACACTGTTTTGAGTAGCTCATGCCAGTAGTGGAGACTACCAAAAACTGCAGGCTATTTGGGAAAGAACATTACATTTAAATGAATACTTTTACAGAGGCACCACAGTTTGACAGCCTTCTTCCACAGTTTGTTATTTCAGGAATATTTGAGGCCCAGAAGCGTCATAGTGTGCTTGAGTGCTGTTTCCTCTACAAATCTTACATTCACATGGTCTTCTTTTTCATATGGATGCACACCTAGAAAAACATGGTGAAGAATTATTTACAAAATCATACATGCTCCTGTACATTTAGAGTCCTGCAGTCTGTTAAATATCTTCATCTACAATACCAAAACACAAGGAGTAATAGAACTGTGTTTTCATGTTCCCAAAATACCTACAGCTTTCAGTCCTTTGGATGGTCAGTCATAGCAAAAACTGTCCTATCAGTGGGATGCAAGTAAATTATATCCCACACAGAGGGACCTCCAAACCAATTCTACCCTGGAAATCCAAACCCAGARTGAAACACAGTGGCTGTGTAAGTGTTAGTGCATGAAATGGCCCAGGGTATATGCTCATATAATGCCACATGGTTTAAATCTTTTTCCTCCCAAAATGAGATGATACCCACACACAGAGAATCTTGGCCCCTGACACCTTCCATCAGCAGAAAGACAAACAAACCTATATGTTCAGAATCACTGGAGTTTTAGTAACTCAGTTATGTCAGTACAGGCAGGATGCATCTGAGTGAACATCAAAGRGTAATGATCACTGATCTTCCAAAGYTSAGAATTAACATTACCTTGATTCTCTATCTCTGCCAACATATTAGTCAGGTAGTTCAGTGGCAAAAACTCCACAGGGACTGAGAGTCTCTCAGGGAGAGGTCTGCTGCACTGTAAAGGAGAATATTTCAGGTTAGTTCACAAAGACACACAGTACCACAGTTCGGTGTTTCTTTTGTGTTACAGTCTACAGAAAGCTCAGGAATCTCAACACTGTCAAAGCATAAGATTTAAAAACATGGCCTCTGTGCTCTTACCTGACTGTTTCCCAGCTTCTCGAGCAAAAGTTTCACRTATTTCCGTGCAATTATGTTTGCATTTATTGGATGATTCCAGTACTGAYGAACCTTTTGACCAAGAGCCTAGTAAGCAAGAAACAAACCCCAAAAACCTGAGAACATAAACACGGGACAGTGGAAACWTACAGAAAGGGAGAAAAAACCTGACACAAAATCCACACTGTAATGCAGATGTGCTTTGCTTCCAGACCCTGATGAGAGGCTAAGAGGTTATCATGTTTAGCCATGGAGCCATCCTTTCACAGCCAGTAACCAAGATATCACAATATGCTCTCAGATTGTGGGAAATCAGAATCTTGTTGCTCAGTCCTCACCTCAATCCATCTGTCTCRGTGCCTTCACCCACTTGGCTTGTGTTCTTATATATAAATTGAGGTTTAACATGACCATTAATTCTTTACTGTGAGTGATTTGAATCTATTCTTCCCCCAAGGAATAATGTACATGCCCATTCCTCAAGGCTCCTTCAGGACAGGGCTTCTCTCAGGCTCAGTCTAAGGAACCTTAAACAACCAGAAGAACACTGGCAAGATACTGGGAAGGGAAGTTTGGATCCCTTTATTCAGGTCATCGTCCTGGAAACTGATAACACTGACTCTCATTCCCAGAGGCAAAAAGAGATTCAAAACCAGGTTTGCCAAGGCTTCCAATCCTAACCAATAAGCAAAAGAATGGGAACACACTGTGAAATTAGCTCCACCTTCTGCTCTCCTTCCTGTCTAGATCTTCCTCTGCCCCTTCCCTTCAGCTGTACTGCAATGCAGACAGCTGTTCATTTTAGTAAATGTTTTACAGTTTAATGGTACTTAAATCCTTGTTTCTGATGGAACTGAAGTCATCGACTGCATCTAACCTGCTCAAAATAGTCCGAGTCACCCAAAAGTGACCTTTCTAGCAAACAGACTATTCCCAGCATTTTTTCCCAAAGCTGTAAATAGACACAATAAAGCACTGAGTCTACTGTGCATAGCTAGCAATAGTTGTTCCCCAAATCTCTCCCAGCCCAGCCCTTCACGTCAGAGCGTGGTTGGAATGGAGTTCCCCACCCACCAGAGCTGGCAGTTCAGGGGGCCCATGCTGACCCCGGCTTACCAGCCCTGGCCCAAAACAAGACACAGAGGACAAAGAACATCCTGTGGAGTTCTCCTCCTCTACCCCTTCTCAAAACTGCTGCCAAATAAAGAAGCCTTTGTTGGAGGAAAACCCAAGAGGCACTTCTGTCCATTTGAACTATAAGTGACAGCACATAACGAGCAAACAATGGGCAACTTATGTGGAGAAAAGCCCGTTCTGCAGTGAGGCATTCCCCGAGGGGGATCCCTGGTCTTCCTCTGCTCCCTCACATCTTGTGCTTGCCCTGGAGTCCTGTGCTGTGCACTAAGAGCAAAAGGGAAGAAGTGCAGCTCCCATTCTGCTGGAGCTTTTTATGAAGGATCAGTAATCAGCTCTAGCCTGTGGCTACACAAGTCACTTTCTCAGTGAGGTTTAGCTGAGGGGAGCTCTTGTCATTCATCTCTGTCAAAGAGCTGTGGTACAATAGGATTTTACATCTTTTACYGTACCAGCTTCTGAACACATTTTTTTAAGTGTATAGAACCAAACACCGAGGTCACAAGTGAGAAACACTGTGGATGCTAAAAACCACACACAACACCCCTATAAACCCTCTTTAAACCCAACTAAACTCTCATTGCTTTATGCAGGTGAGTACTCAGCAGAAAAGTGTCACTCTTGTTGACTCCTGTAAGGTACTGGAGACTCTGTAAAATACTATGGACAAACATATGATGTAAGTTATCAGGTGTCCTACAGGCTATGGAGAAATAGTGTATGTTCTGGTTTTATTTGAATCAGGTTCTATCTGAATTAGAGCCAAATTTTTCATTGGTTTGACCCTATCCACAAGGAAKAATTTCCTATCAATTCCAAAATCCAGGAAATTGCATCCCAAATCATCAGTTACCTCTGGAAGCCTCATCACAATGCTAAACTTCAGCTTTTCATTCTGTTCAGTGTCATCCAGATCTATGAGCAACAGGGGAAAAAAGCAAATCAAACAAACACTAATCACATAACAAACTTCCAACTTTCACTGAAGACATTCTGAATAAATACATTTCCTTAGTGAAATGAAAATTTCATTTTTAAATAAGGGCTATTATTTACATTATACTACATAAATAAGGGGCGTTATTTACATTCATACCATTTATACAAATATATATTTCTGTATTTTTGTGCATAACTTCACCATTTTATGTAACAATTTATATGGTRGTTCAAATGTACTTTGACTAAGTGCAACTCCCCAAGTTTGTATTTTCACTTGTCAAGACCAGGCACAGATTGATACAGTACATTCTGATGTCCCTTTTCTTGGACACTGGAGAAATAGCACATCCGGGCACAGCTGGCTCATGTTCAGCCACCACTGAGCAGCACTCCCTGATCCTTTTCTCCTAGGCAGATTTGCAGCCATTCTGCTCCAGGCTCTAGCCCTGCCTGGGGTTGTTGTGACCCAAGGGCAGGAACCACCATTTGGCCCTGCTGAACCTCACACAATTGGCCTCRGCCCATCAATCCTGTCCAGATCCCTCTGCAGAGCCTTCCTGCCCTCCAGCAGAYCAGCTCCCACCCAGCTTGGTGTCATCTGCAAACTGACTGAGGGTACACTCGACCCCCTTGTTCTGGTCATTGATAAAGGTGTTAAACCAGACTGGCCCCAATAGTGAGTTCTGGTAAACCCCACAGGGGATCAGCTGCCAGCTGGATGGAACTCCATTGCCCTCCACTCTCTGGGCCCAGCTGTCCAGCCAGTTTTACACCCAGAGAACAGTGCTCCCCTCCAGGATGTGAACAGCCAGTTTCTCCAGGAGATGCCTTTACTGAAGTCCAGATGGACAACACCCAGAGCCTTTTCCTCACCCACTGTGTGGGTCACCTGGGCACGGGAGGAGATCAGGCTGGTCAAGCAAGACCTGCCTTTCACAAACCCACGTTGGCTGGGCCTGATTCCCTGTTTGTCCTGTATGTGTCATGCGATATCACTCAAGATGATCTGCTCCATAACCTCCCCTGGCTCTGAGATCAGACTGTCTGTTCCTCTTGTTCCAAACATGAAGCAAAAGATGAGGCTGTATAAAAAACTGACTTCCTCACACAYAGGTGTGCACTTTCAGAGTCACAGAAATTTTCCCACAAATCCTATGAAGATCTTTAGTATTTGTTTTTCTAGGAAGTCCCATGTGGAAAAACTACAAACCCATATCCTCTCCAAACAGATATTTCTTTGTTTGCTGTGGTAAGGCAAATCATATAGCCTGAGCCCAAATTTTCTCCTTTCAGGTAGGCAACACTGTCAGTTACAGCCCTCACTGAACAACACTCTAAGARCTGAGGGTCCTGGGCAATAAAACCCATGTCCAAAGGGAGTGGCTCGAAGGACAGCACTCTCCATTAGGTGGCTGGTAACAAAAGAAACACGATGTTCACTGTACCTTTCAGCAATTTCCTGACACACGTTTCTGTCAAGTGCAAGACCCCATTGTCAATATAGTGCAGGAGGGTGTGCAGAGGGAGACATCGAACACCAAGACCCAGGTGCAGAGTGTGAAAACCTATGAAAGAAACAAACTTGTTTGGTACAATATGTATTTTTTTCTAATTCTCTGTTAGAGACTGTCATTACTCTAGCTAAAGTCATCACTTCCCTTAACTTCTGATTGTTTGTAGTTGCTGAGGAAATCAATTTATCAAGTCATGTGGTGACTATTTAGACATCCTTTAAGTCCTCTCAAGTACAATCTTGTCAGAAAGAAAGCTAAGGGGACTGAAAACAGTCATGAAAATCATGCACTGTCACTAAATATCTCCAAACTGTTGCTTACATATGAATTGTTCTATCAGTTTGTCTTTTATCTCCCTCTCTCCTCTGAATTAATCAAAAGCTGAGGCCTCACCACCCTCAGGATATTGCTGCCACCCACACATCCCACAGGCAGTATTAACATTTCAGCTTCTTTCTTAACATCAGCCAGACGATGGTCTTATTATCATGTAACAATACTGTGGCAGCATTTGTGCCCACACAGACTGAGGAACAGACTCATACCAAAAGCTGTTTCAAAAACCAAAGACACATCAGGAAATAAAAAACAGAAAGATTTAAACAGAATTGGAAAGCATTAAGATGTTAAGATGTCAAGATGTCTTTCCCTAACAAAAATAAGCAAGTGCTTTGAAAACATTGTAAACAATTATGAGGAGCTCTAGGAAATGAAAGTCTACTATCAAGACCAGCTTTTCCATGAAAGCTGGAGATCATGCCTTCAGGATAAAACTGAAAATTATTTCAGAGCAACAGCATGAGGAAAAGCACTCCATTTGCTACAGGATAGGATTTTCCCTTGTAGTTCTTGACAGTGAAGTCCAGTTGTCTAGATATATATGTAAGTGAAAGGAGTCCAAATCTTAGTTCTAAGATAYGACTGCACCCAAACATTCAACTGGAAACGTCTTGTCTTCTCTGTTTTTAGTAATCTTTTAGTTCTGATTTGTTTCACTTGCACAGGTTTATCAAGGGCCTTCCCCACTATAAGCGACTTGAATTGATGTCAACACTGCCAAGGCTAACTTGAGAGGTGCTGCAGCCAGTGCTCTGCTGGGAGGAATTTATAGCTTTGCCCTCCTCACTTACGATTAAAAGAGCAAAACGCAGAACTTACCAGGAGGTAAAGGCATGCACATGCCGTTTGCTGCTTCCAGAATCCGACTCATGATGTGGAACACTGCAAACTCCCCTGCACTTCCCCGCTCAGCACTGTAGTTAACAAAGTAGCAACATATTAAAAACCTGAGGCGCCCACACTCTCCTGGAGAGGGTCAATTTGCCATGCTGGGTGTGTAATAAATGTCTGCCTTTGGGAGGAAGTGCCATGGGAGGATGACTTGTTGACTGAGGTGTCTCAGCCAGCACCAGCTGCCCAATGCTGCACATTCCTCCCCCCACAGCTGCACATTCACAAGTCTCAACAGTACGAGGAATCAGCAGCAGGTGAAAGGATGCTGGCTTTTACAGGTGTTTAACACCCACTACCCAGCTTAGGACTACTCCAAACTCAGCAGCTTTCAACTCCAGCCATAACAYGCCAGTGCAGCATAAGCACTGGCTGTTCAAGGGAGTACTACCATTGAAGACCAAAATCATGATGCCCATATTTTAGAAGGCAGGCTGAAAACTTTTAACAAGTCACTTGCTCACAAGCAGAAGACACAGGAATGAAGCTGGTATCKCCTCCAAACTTCTTTCATTATTCGATGCACCAGATTCAGCTAAAACAAAAAAGAGAAGACTGGATGTTTTCACGAGCCTGTGTACAGCAGGCCCTTGGCCTTCATTCATTTCACACAGCATGTTTATGTTAAAAACTACTCATGGGACTCCTACTAAGTCTTCATTTTTTCCCCCTAGGGGCCTGAAATGTAAAGTTATTAAAATTTTAATTGTAACTGAATTGCCCTATTCCAGGAGTTTAAGTCCTTCCAGCTCACCAAAGCATCATGCAAGACATACAGCAACTTAACACCTTGTGCTTCTTGAAGATAACTKATCTCATGCTCTTGCATCAATTTCTCAAAGTTTGCCATGAAAGCAAAAACTGCATGTCCAAGTGGCTGAGCATTTGGCAAGAAATAGTCCCAAGGGCTCATCAAAAGTGGATAACGTTGAAGGCAGTGGAATGCTCAGTTTGCCAAGAAAAGTCTGCAGGAGGAATCAMAGATCTAGTCCTGGCAAGGAGGAAAGATGAGACAAGCAAACGCATCTCCTCATCTATTGAGTTTCCTTTTTGTCTCCAGTGAAGTGAAACAATCCCTTGGCCCATGCTGTTGTGCTTCATGCTCCCAAACTGACGTCCCCCACACACAGTCAGCATATACCAAAGCCACAAGCCCTGCTCTCACTTGGACCATCTCAGCTTCTGCAGCTGAAAGAGAAACCACACACRAAAGAGTTGAAATAACTTCCTCATGGTTGTCATGTGTAACCACTTCCACATCTCAGTAACACAGCTGAGACACTTCCTCTGCGCCTTTTATCTCTGTCCCTCAAAGCACAGCAATCCATCAATCCCAGGAAACTCAGGAAACAAGGCTGACCCCTGTTCTGAAAAGAGGTGTCACAAGAAGTTAGGAACCCTTTTCCTCCCTCCAGATGGTCAAAATCCAGGAATGCTTTTCCCCTACTCTCTTTTCCCCTCATAGGCTTTGCCCTTCCCAGTGTCTGACTCATTACAGGCTCTGAGCAAGAGAGAAACAGGACTCACAGAGAGGTCCACATGCAAAGCACTGGAATATTCATCTTCACTACTGTTCCTGAGTGTTCCTCTGTACCTTGGCCAGCAAGATCTACAAGGTAGCACCTTTCCCCTCCACCACTACTTGAGCGAGGCTTGCACAGCTGTCTGATGCAAAATAACTACCTAATACTTGCCATCTCCATAATTCCTAGATGTACTGAAAAGATCCAATTTAATCTTTCTGGAGTATAGCAAGTTTTCTAGGAAATTAGTGATTTCCAGTTTCCAGAGAAGGATCATAAGAACAACACCTGCTGCTGGAATGAATTTCATCTCTGGCCAGCACAGAGGGCGCAGCTAAGGTCTCTGCATCGGGAGCTGCAGATGGATCTGAAGGATCAGTGTAGAAATGAAAGCTCTTACAAGCTTCAAAATAACCAATTATCATTTATGCAACACAAACGCTTTTCAAGAGTACGCTACACCAGAATTAATTTTTTTTTGCCTAACAACACATCAAACTGTACAGCTTTCACAGGGCTCACAAAGCTAACAACTTCGTAAGTCACAATCATTAAGCCACAATCACCCAAGCTATCACAACATACTTGAATCTTAATTATGCCAATATTTGTGATGTGACACTCTCACCAGCAGCACAAYTCACTTTGGAGATCAATATCTACCCTTGACATTGTAGAAAATACATTCACAAAGATAAGCCATGTCTCAAACTTTTTTTTTTCAGAACATAACACACAAGATAATGTGCATGAGAGAAAGACAACATTATCTGTCTGATGGAAGAAGCACAGGCAGCTTCCTGTCCAAGCTTAGCAGTGGGTGTCTGAGGGAGCCCAGGGTGTCTGAGRGAGTACCAGGCAAGGCCATTTTTCACTGAGAAACAAAGATACASGATATGAAGTGTTTTAGGGCATGTAAATGAAGCCATTTCCATTGGAGTGCTCTAAACTAATGMGAGAACACAAAACCAACAGCAAGACAGCACATACAGGAGGGCCTCGGCTGATGCTGCTGTCACCTTGTCCTGAAACATCTGCAATTCCAGGTAATGGTGCCAAGGAAACTGAAGTTCCACTAAAGTAACTGGGAACCACAAGTGCTCAGCTCCCATGGCTGTTTCTACAGGAAAGACTTTGAAGCAGTCAAAGGAAAGAACCAGGAGCAAAGGAGAAAAGGGAGTGAGACACGGTCTTGCTATCTTCCAGACCCTCTCCTCTGCAGSAATATAATGCAGTCCTCCTCCTCCTGAGGAAACTCAAATCCAAATGGTGTTTGTCTTCTATTCCTCAGCAGCTGAGCCCACATCAGATGATAACTGACCACACACATCGCGGGAAAACATGCAGTTACAGCAGTGACTTGCAGAGAAATTTCACCAGTTTTTCCAGGTTTGCCTCTTTCCTGTGCCACAGGCTGCCTGCTCACCCTGCCTACCCTCCACTTGCTGCCAGGGCAGCAAATGTCTTACAGAAATGTAAGTTATTTCTCCCCTTACTTGCATCACAGAAATGAAAAGAGTGAGAGAAACAGATACGGAGCAAAGCTAAGATCAAGTGATTGCAGAGGAGAGAGAGCCTACGGACATATAACAACTACTGCAGGTGAGGYGGCACAAGGACTGGGAACCAGGCACACTCCAGCTCTGCAGAGCTCCTCAGCAAAAGGAATTCCCACCGAGATGTGAGATTCACACTTCCCCACGTTACTTCTCTGTACAAAAGTACACAGAGWTCTCTGACAGCAACCAGCCCTTGCYTGCTGTTTCACAAAAAACTCTCAATGCTCCCAAGYCTTGGCTACTCCGACTTTGGCTGCAACTGATTTACACAGTGACTWCACATCACAGAGCCTATTCTCAGCCACTCCTGSGCTCCTGAATTTAATGCAAAATATTGTATGAAAGCAAACAGACAAATTTCAAGTCTCTTCCTATTTCACTAGTTYCAATAGCTCTGCTAGTCGCTGCTGATGCTACAGAGAACTGTGGGAAGACTCAAACCAGTTCATTCCTCTGAAGTACTCTGAAACATTTAGGATATGGAAAGATTTAAGATGTAAGGGTTTCTGATTAGGATGAGGGGAAACACAAGTTTAACAAGGAACCARTTTCTAAAGATTTTCAAACAACGTCTAAGACGCACCAGTAGAAAGCAGAAGCAATTTTTAGAGGCACATTATCTTTTTTTTATAGTAGCTTTTCTACGAATAAGCCTGTCAACTGAGTTGAGAATTAGTCTGAGAGTTTGCTTGTAGGGAGGGCTGAGATTTGTTTTGCAAGATTTAGYCCACAATAATTTAGCCTTGCAGATCAAGGTTTAACAGATGTTTTCACCGTTTTTATCATAGTTTTTACTAAAAGTGAACAAACAAAATACTTGAAATCCAAYGAAAAGAGAATAAATGTTCCAGTTGTGCTTTTTTCAGCACAAAGCTTTGGTTCATGTGCTGTTTCTCTTTTAATCAGCCGCTAGTTTTAGTTTCTTTCCTACAGAGGTACATAAAAGTCTGCCAATTGCCAGTGAAACAACTTGTCAAGTTGTCAGAGTGAGGCCTGAAAAGTCAGGAACCACAGTGAGACTGCAGCASTTCAGAGAAGGCTGTGACACTGACAGCACAACTGACTCGCACAGCACTTCTGAGCAGATGCAGGCATCACAAGCCTCAAGAAAGTTTCCCAAGATTTTCATCCCTAGAAAACAGCACTGTGGGCAGTTTCTGATGAACAGGATTTACAGTTGCCATGCAAACTGCTGAGGACTCTGTGTTCTGCACTTAAACGGTGTGATCTTGAGACAGACAAAACCAAGTACATAACTTCTGTGCACAACAGTTATGGTTTCTGTGGCTTTTTTTTAAAGGTCTCTTAAGAAGATGAAAGACTGAAAAATAAGAATTTGAAAAGCAAATTTTCACTGTAATTTACAAAGATTTCTTCACACAAAACTGTCTCCTATCACATAGACAGGCACTGTGCAGGAGTGGTGATGATTTCCCCATATCATATTGTAGTGACATCTTTTTCATTAATTTGTTATTTCCCCTGGTGGTACTTTCATTACTCAAGACCTGCAGCAAGGTGTTCTACATGAAACCAAATGGATCTAAAGTCCATTCTTTAAATTTAAAAAAAAAAAAAAACCTCTGAGGATGAGTTCCTATTTTGTTTCTGGAAGTAACACATATTGTACAACATGTAAAGRGAACAGTTTCTTCTGTATTCTGAGTAACTGGTACAACCCTCTTAATAATATTTAAATMATATTAATTTTCTTCATGAATATATACAATATTAGGCTAAAAATATGTTTAAACATCTTAAAAACAACTTCCTCCCACCAAATATATGCTATATACAACTGGTACACACCCAAGCATCTATGATCCACCAAAAACACACTTGCTCACAATAGTGACTATGAAATCAAACTAACCAGGTTTGCAACATAATCCAAAACTATTTGGTCAATCTTCTTTTTTCCGACATACTGCAGATGTCTCATAAGGTGATCCTTTAGCTGAGCAACCATCTAGGAAAAAAAAAGTCAACAATTCAGTGTCCTTGGGCATCTCCAAAGATACACAAAGGCTGCAGCAGGTTCAGGGCCTGATCAATAGGCATCAATAGGCATCAAATTCAACAAAATGCTTCCCATGACAAAACTCAGTTCAGAGTGAGATCCCAAGCTACTGCACAGCCTTACTAAACTCAGTAGCAGATGTGAATATTTAAAATGTTTACTTGGTGCAAATTCAGCAGAATGAACACGAAGTTGAACTTCCAATGATACTGAAGAGAAAAAGCTCACAGCTCTCACACCTCTCTGTGTAAAGCCAAGGGATCCGGGTGAAAGGATTTAAATATGAACATTGAATCCTAAGAACATATGTACTTAATTCAAACAAATAAACCTGAGGGATTTTATGATAGAGAACAGTAGCACAAGTACAGTTTGTGGTAGTTGCCAAGAACCTGAAAGCCAGAGTGATTGAYAGCAATTTCAGGTTAAACATTAATTGTGAAGTCATTAAAATCGGGTGTTTGTCAGTCCATGCCACTCCCTATTCTCTCCTTTCAGAAATATTTGCTGACCTCATGTAACTTCAGATTGCAACTCAAGTCCATGCTGGCTCTTTCCTGAGAATTACTAAGAAGTTCAGAGTGAAACTGGAGCAAATAAAAATGTGTCTCTAGGAACTTACATGTAGATTAATCTCAGTGTGTCAATACTGAGCAATACAGGTATGAGGAAGGCAGAGGCAAAGGACAGCAGTGACCCGCTTTTTGGATCTGTCTGAATCAACAGAGGGGAAGGAATTCAGAGAAACTTCAGAGAATGAGAAGTGAAACTTGGAGACAAAAAAAGGAAAATTTGCCTCAGCTGTGAACAGACAGGACAGTGCTGAGCTGCTCTTCATAGATGCAGTGCTRAGACCCTCTAGTGCATGCTGAAGGATTAGTTGGTTTTAAAAGTAAGAGAACAAGAGATAAGCCAAGATGTGTATTTACACAGAAGGAGGACAGGTGGGGATTTGAGATAGGTTTTCTTACCCAGAAGMATATAGACAGTAGATCCTTTAGGGAGATCACTGGTGAAAAGAATGCAAAAGAGGAAGGGACCTCAGAATGGCCRTAGCAGTCTCAGATGTGAGGTAGAAGGAAAAAGAGACAGTAAAAGAGGTGTAAAATTGAGGAGCATGAAGATCTCTGTTCATCAAATTGAGAAAAGCCATGTGTGGGGAATTCCCTTGTATATGTTTTGAAGATGTAAAGTAATCAAAAAGTAACTGACAGATTAAGATGACATCCCAATTTTTAGCCARTTATATTGGGAAAAAGCATTCTGACAAATTAACTTTCCATTGCTGTTATTCCCCAATGCCTTATGATAACCTGTTAAGATGACATCATGACTATGAACCCTAAATATGGGAAATGACATGTTTGTCCCATAGCTACTCTGAGTGAGTTTCCACTCAGCACAGGAACTTAGAARGTCACTTTTTACAGGTCTGTGGAGTCCGTGCGTCCTCTAGTGCACACTGMCAGAAGCACATACCAGTCCCATGAGCAGCTGCTGCTGATAATCCTCCTCTTCAAAGAGAGGTACCAGCCTCGCCTCTGAAATCAACAGAGCAARAATCATTCAGGGACATGACACTACAGAAATATCATGAGAATCCAACCAGCTTTAAARGTACTTTGGAACAGACAAGCAAATAGAAGTCATAGCTTGATCTACTCAGCTACAGAACTAAGAAAGTGAAGAATCATRGACTACATGAGAGAACTGAGAAATGGAAAATAACCCTTAATCTGCCATCCACTTCTCTTTGATATTAAAGTAAGAGTTATCACAATGTGGTGACTCAAGAGAGCAAAGAGGCACAGAGAACCTTCTGGCAACACCAGTGCTAATGCATGTGCTACTTAGATCTTKTCATCTACAAAAAACCAACCTATTACAGCTGCATGGGTTTTCCGAGGAAATGGCTAGACAGAAAGTAAATACTCCACCTCCCACTGATTCTCTCCCATGGTCTGGCTGCTTGTGTTCCTCACATTTGCAGACCACCATGAAAAGAACACAAATTTTCCAAATAAATGGAAGGAAATCATAGAATCTGCTGAAATTAATAACCTGCATTTCCTAATCAGTACTTCCTGTCTACTAAAGCAAAGGAAGAAAAACAATCTTCTATTTCATTATATGGATAAAATCAACATTTACAGAACCAAGTGCTGACTTCTTACAAAATTTCYACCTATTTTTGCCCACCTTGAAATATAGTTAAACCACCACTTAGCAGCACAAGGAGCAGTACTGTTTGATTTTAAAGGACTTGAGGATAAATGTACAGGGAAACACTACATTAGTGCTTGTTACTGGCTGGCAGCTATTTAGAAATTCTCTAGTAACAGTTAAACATCTGACTTCTTCATCAATAAGCACCTTTGAAAATATGAAGCTGAGGTTCACAAAGTTGATACAAAGTCTCTCAAAGTCAGAGCCCATTGCAACAACTACTGACTGGTGTTAGGGGCTGGAAATKAGTGCACTGAAAATTCTTGGTAATAAAAGGAGTGACCAGCACTGAGATCAGCATCATTTCACAGCACACAGAGGCAGGGCACATAGAAGGGACTAATATGTGAACAACAGGAACATCATCAACTACTAAGCTCAGTTTTACTTATTATTGAAAGAGACAGATCATCACAAAATCTCAGGTGTTTCTGGCCTAGGGAAATTCATTACATCTGCTCACTCCATACCATCTTTTTTCAACAGCCCTAATCCCCTACACAAATTCTGATGTTGCAAAGGCAGCTAYAAATCAGCAAGACTCAACAGTGATATGGTGCCATTGATACTCTGTTTCACAAGTGAAATCCTGAAGATATCCTTGAGCAGACCAAGTTTTAYTTGGTTATGTTCTTATCCAACATAAACTAGGGATTTCATTTTCAAGCATTTCTTAGTCCATACATGAAAGTTTTCTTCTCAAATCCTCAAACTCTTCTGTGCTGAAAACACACATGGCAATTTATGTTTAGCAATCAACAGCTGGATGGAAATATCCTAATAAAAATAAACCTTACAGCTMAGTCCTACATCAAGACAAGTTTTACTTACCAGAATCCCAAGTGTCCAGATGAGAAAGCACCCTGGGGTTTGAAACAAAAATCGGTGTGTTTGATATGCAGTACTCTAAAGGCTTTCATAAAGTCATTAAAAACTCAAATGAACCTTTGATCTTTCAAAGACAGCAAAAGAAATCTGAGAATAGTATATTTGACTAAATTTGGTAAAAATACTATATAGCATTAAAAAAAATCTATCTGCCTAGATTGTATGAGAGTAACTCTTCACATCTCCCATAAATTTTCTCACTCTGGAGGCCTATGTGTATTACAGATCATGCTGTAGTGATTTCAAGGATTCCAGTAATTGATTTTCACCAGGATAATCTTCTTTAAAGACATCTAGTCAGGTATCTATCAAATAATTAAACGGCATATTAAATCCTTCAACATACTTGTGCAAAAAAAAAGAAAGGTAGATATAATAGAAACCAGTACGTACTTTTTGGCATTTTCAAAAATATTCCTCAAATATGCTGTGGTTCTTCTCTCCTCTCTCTGGTTTGTAAACAAGCAAAAATCCCAAAATGAACAAAACAGAAGACCAAGTAAAATACTCCCTGACAGAATGAATATGAGAAATGAAGCTTGTTTTCCCTTTGAATGGAAATAATACAGAGTGGGCCTCAAGTCATCTTCCAAGTGCTCATAGGCACTCACACACATGCAAACCTTGTGACAATACAGTGCAAACTTCTGCTTTTGTTTAATTTCTCACTCTATTTTAAGAGAACAAAACTTATAGGCAATCACCTTAAGTGAAATGACTGCAAGTCTTTGCACTTCTCATAATCAAATTCCCATTTATTTATCTTCAAAATAAAAAAGCCAACTCATCCATGCTTGACTTTAAAACAACCATTGCAAAGTCCAGCTCTGGAGAGTTTCAGTGTTTCAGTTCCAGGGCCTCTCACTCACCTCTTCTGAAAGGTTACGCCATTCCCTCCTGAGCACATCACTGTGGTAGTGCAAGTGTGGCTCTGCATACTTCACACTCTCCAAATTTGAGTTGAGTTTCTCCCAGAAGCCTTTGGAGTTTTGGAACTGCAAAGTATTGCAGGGAAAGCATGAGTACAGGCTGCCCTCATAAAGAAATACCTCAYCACCCTCCCACTAAGTGACTGCAAGACATGTGATTAATGTAGCTTCAAAACAATTCAAGTGAAAAAGTTAAATCCAAGTGAAAAAAGTGAAACCAAAGCACTTAAACTAATTTCTCTTGATAGGATAGCAGTGGTAGCACTTATTTAAACTTGAGGTCAAGATTTKGTGCCTGGAAAGAAATGAGTATTTCTGGGTCACAATTCATCTGACCTATTTACATGTTTGAGATGAGAAGAACTGCACCACAGACTGCACTGGCCATATTGCCTAGACGTTCTGTGACTGTAAAAGGAGCCTTAGATGACTAACTYAGATGTAAATGTATAAATTTGGTCAAATAAATCCCATTTCAGGTTTCTAGTAGTTTCAAACAGAGGAATAACACCACGGCCATGACAGCTGCAGGCTGCCACTATTTTCAAGCTGCATTAATACTTAGATTGCAAACACCCATTTACCAACCTCAAGTAACAGTGCTTCATCCCAGAAAAGAAACAACATCCAAACATTTCCATAGCAATTCTAAAGCATTTGCCTCTAATGCTGAAATTAATTTAAACTCAGCTGTGCACAGACAGGAGGAACAAAATCCAAACAAAACCACACCAGTTTCTGAGCTAGTTCTTGGACTGGGTATAAAGATTTGAAGCTGCTGTTTATAAGGGGGGCAAGATGTGATCATTGCTGAGGAAGAGATGAGATTAAGGCAATTCTTCTTGACAATTTTAAAAAACAATGGACCATACCATCTGTTCTTGCCCATCTTAATATACATTGTATTAAAACACAGACACTACAGTAATGACATTTGAATAAAGAGAATTTTGAGTTCACAATATTCCTCCACCTTGCACTAACATACTGGATTTTGCTCTCTCCTCCCAACTATTCTACAATAACAATAACTTTAAAAGAAAACCTCAAAAGGAAGAAACCACTTCCTACTATAAACTATAATTTGTCAAGGAAAATAAATTTCAAAGACTCAATCCTGCCAGCCACTTTTCTCTTGTTGCCAGTGCCTATTGTCACTTTATTATTGTAGCTGCAGCAGAAAAAATAAAYCTTGGGTTTTGCTTCATATTAGTTATATTTGGCAGCTGCAACCAGGAGCACATATGGCACCACATGTTCACTTTGCTGGAGCTAACTCATGAGATCTACAACCAACTACTGCAAAATGTTGCCTAAATGTTACCAAYATGAAACCAGAGAAATATYAAATACAGCATAAGGGTATCATCTAGTGACCAATCCATGCAACAGCACCACCACTGCAAAACTGTGTTCAGGCCACACTGGACTTTGATSTATGGCAGGGGGAAGCAAGACAGCAATTTTATTTCACATATGAAATCGCTAAAAGGAAGTGGTAGTCTTCAGAGTTGACTGGTTTTAATCCCAAAAAGCTGCATTGTATTAAATCTCATTTAAAATTAAAAGCTTAAAGGATTCTTTAAATTAAATCTATTGTTTCCTGAGAATCATCAGGGCAAGGACTCAAAAGCRAAGGCTTCTTCATCTTAGGTGTTTATTTGGGAGACATTTCTCGAGAGTCAAGAATTGCCACCCAAGCATGAAYACCTAAAAAACATTGTATTACCAGAAGCCAAAGCAAGGCCTTACCAGTTTGCAATCCACAAAAAGCTCCCATGAAGCCTTTTGTAAGTAGTGGGCTTTTAAATGAAGATAGAGAGCTCTCCTCTATCCCCCATTGAAAAGATGTAGGGTGACAATTGCCTGCAAGAGGCTGTCCCCTCTCCTGACTGTAGTGCTGTGTCTCCCCAGCAGTGAGGGGGGACAGAGAGCTGTGTAAAACATCACTGCACCCCAGGGGTTCAGCACAGCATGAGGGAGAAGCTCTTTTTGTGCTCTGACAACTTCTTGCACTATACATTTTCACTCTTCCCCTGGCTCTCCTTCAATTCTCTTTATTTCCCTTCTTCCTCCTGCCTTCTCCCTTTCTGATTGAACTCATTTGCATCCCTGCAAGTTTGGTTTGTGCTTAAAAAAGGGGGTGGGGAAATTAGACTTTTTAATTGCAATCCTTATGTAGAGCTTTTGGGCAATTAAAGTAACTGTTCCCCTTTTCTCAGTATATGTTRATGAACAAGAATTCAGTGATAAAAACACACCCAAATAGCACAATTTTTTTTTGTGAATATTGACATAGCCCTCCCACAGGCTCTCAATAACTCAGGCTTGAGAACTCAAAAAAAYCTTTGCAAAAGAAATACTCCTCTAGTACCAGATCTGCCACCAGGGTCTGATTCCTGATGCCAACAACATCCACCAACTAAAATACAAACTGACCATTTAAATTCAAGCCATGGTGGGCTTGTGATACTRGTGTGGTACAAAACAGCCAGAGTATTAAACCTTACCCAGTGCATTAGCATCTTTGTCCTCATGCAAGAGTCAGAGAAATTTGCCATCAAAAGTAGCAGGAAATATTTGTCTTTAGCTCAACTCTGACCTTTTCAATCTGTTTAGGTTTCAGACAGAAATAGGAAATGAGTTCCACAATCAGGAAGTATAGCTGCTAAAGGCATGTGCCCCCAGGGGCTTGAGGTTCAATCTCAGACAAATTAAAGGCCTGCTAAATCTGACCTCAGTGAATTACAGGGATTATTTCTCAAGATTTAATTTTCCCAGGTGTCCCACTTCTCAGGGCAGTCTTTGCAAGCAAAGTGTGCAAAGCCCAATTCCCTGACAGCAGCCCTATGAATCTGTGCAGCACACTCTGACGCATTGCTGCAGAGGGAACAAGCAGTGGGCAATTGCACTGATTTTTAAAAGATTTTGTTTTCCACTTTTTTTTTTAAAGTTTTTTTTTTTGAACAGTGATGCTTTATGACTAATTATAAGCACATCTCTAAAGAGCTACATGGAACAACATTGTTATGTATCCAGAGTCTAATCCTATGTGTTGCTGGTGTATCTAAACTCCTCACTCTTCCCACTAGCTCTCTACAACAAACTGTTCATTAAAATCCTCTTTCAGATTTTGTAGGGGAATACTTAGGAAAATTTCAAGTATTTCTCTAAACTGGAGCTGAGGGAGTGGAATGGGAAGAYGGGAAGAATCATTCATGTTGTTTTCAGCAGAAAGTACAATTTCCTACCCAAACAGCATGTGCTCTCCCCACACAGTCCATTGCCCTTTCCAAGCTGTGCAGGAATTTGTCGAGATTTAGTAGCCAAAGCCCTGACATAAGTGCAATCACAGGATGCTCTGGACAAAACAAAGTGAAAGGGTCATGAACCATCCACACCGATGGCAGCACAACAAAATATCCCTCAAAGTGGGCATATGTAGACATATGTAGAAATCCTACATGTCTGTTATCCCACCTCTGCCTTCAGCTACCAAAGTCATAAGGTGAAGTGGTATAAATCTGATTAACAAGAATTAATTTGTGGAGAATCTTCCCTGTTGACGAGAGGTGTCTTCAAAACGCAAAAGAAAACCCCATTTTTGAGACTGATTAACTGATATTTTRGTAAATRCATAAATCCTTTCCAACAGGGCAATTTTCTGTTCATCTATTTTTGGACAGGGCTGTGGGGACACTGCTTCATTAGTATTTAGCACACCCTCAACCACAAAAAAGCAGCTATTAATCTGCAAATACAAATGTGGATTCATACTGAAACTTACCTCTAACACAGGTAGAGAAATAATGTCCGTGGCACATATTACTCCAGGGACAACCTATAAATACAGACAAATTATTTATAGTCTTATAATTTAGCATAGAACATGGGGCATCTAAAGGAATCTCCATCACCGATTTCCTCTGTGAAACGAACTAGCTAGCCAAAACTGTGCCCTCATTTRAAAAAACACAACATATTAAAACAGTGTCACAGCAGAGAAATTAAAAGACACTATTTGCTCTAATTGCAAAGTCTTGAAGTTATTTTACTTTCTYATAAATCTTAACTATACTGATACTGTTTATCCTGTAAATAACTGCATGTTTTTGCTGGTTCTATATTCATTATAAACCTCATATGATAAGGAATAAAATAATACTTCATTACGAAAAATGAGATATTTAACCATCCATTTGCTTATAATAACTGTTCTTGGTTTTGTTAATTTTTTTTTTTTGTTGACAAAAAAAATTGATTCATGGAAAACACCACAAAGGGTAAGACTTGGCAAAGTAAAACAGGCATAAAGCACAGCTATCAATTTGGAGCATATCTATGAAAAGGTAACACGTAAGTTATAGGCTGCACTACATGAGAAAAAACAGACCCTCCAGCTATCAATTAAAGTACCAGCTGCTATCTTACCCCAATCCAGTCATGCAGTGATGTGTAGGGCAGGAGTTTATCCAGGTTCTGAGTTTCTRGACACATTCTGCAGTATAGGGAGGCTGAATGCAATGTAAAAAGATTTAAAAGGGTAAGATTGTATAAACTACCAGTTAACAAGAATAGGCTTCATAGTTCCTTATCTGACACTTTTTTAGGGACAAATCCTGCTGCTGTCTCTGAAACAGCTTCCTCCATGGTGGAACTGGTCCCATTCTGTGCACAAAAGGAGGAAGGGAAGTCCAGATGGCTGCAGGGCTGGGTCAGCTGCTTGGCTACAGCTCAGCACTGCAGGGGTCCTTTGTACAAAGACTGTGCACTGGCTAGACTGAGCAATCAGCTATTAGAAGAGAGTATCATGATAAGCCAAATCCTTTTGAAAAAATGGTTTGGGCTAGCTAGAGCTAGAGGAGAATTGGAGAAACCAATCTCCAGAGACCTAAAATAATGATAAATCCATTTGTTCCATTTGACAGAAAAATGCATTTGAAAATTTTTACTGCCAATCTGAATTTGATATGTCAATGTACCTTCTAAACTGATACTGATACTGTCCCTTAATGCCACAAATTTCAGGTTAGTTAACATAAATCATAACCAAAAAGTTCATAAAGAGTCAGTTTGTACTATCATGGTGCCTCCTTCAGTGTCAACTGGAGCATGCAGGAAAACTCAGTATGCAGGAAAAGAAATACCTACCAATGATAAATTCTTGAATGGGGTCAAAAGAATKACATGTTGACAGGTTTTCAGAAATCCACCGAATAATCTGTCGGAATGAGAACAGGGAGCTTGTCACAACTCTCTGTTTAAGARAGCGTTGTAAAAGAGTATAGAAACTTTGGTTTTGGTAGTAACACTTTGCATGGATTAGGATAGAGACACAAATGTTTTCAGGACAGACTGGACCAGTAAAGGAGTTCAGGGCAGCCCAGCTGATGAGCCTCTTGGCACTGCAGGTGAATCGAGACTTCTCTGGCTGATATCATTCAYGCCCTGACCCTGCCTTCTATAAGATGTCAGTCACTGAAAAAAAAAATTTAGAGGAGGTTTTTTTCCCACCTGCATTTCCAAGTCTTCTGTGTGTTGGAAGTACAGCAGGGCACAATGCAGAGCTGCCAATCTCTCGCAGTCTTGTTTGCTCTTGTGTAGGAACTGCAGCAAGGCACTGTCACTGATGCTCACGGCATACAGACTTCCTGCCTCGCAATCCAGGACTGTTGACACCCATGGGGACCGGATGGAACAGTTTTGCAATGTGTCAATTCTTGCATCCTCACCTGAAGAACATTGGTTTGAAAACAAAAAGGAGTAAGAACATAAAATTTACCTTCTACCATTATTTCTCCTAGGTCCCCATCAGTAAGAAGGAGACACCCTCTTGCACTAGCTGCCCTGGTATTATGCTGAAGAGAAGTAGGAATGGTGTCAACTCGATAAGGAAAGCAGATAAAGAGCACAGTCCGTACTCAGTTCTCTCCTTCCCCATTGGTGACACAGGGCAGGTGTAGAGATTTGAGGCTCACAATGCTGCCCCAAGGCAAATCAAAGTACATGTGGTGGAACAGAGCAGAGCACAGGAACAGTAGCACAAGTGCAGCACTAGAATCAGCACCTATTGGTAATAGGTGCTAATCAGTCAATCCCARTGGCCAGAACAGGAAGGTTCTGCTCTATGATTACTCACTGAAGCATCAGACTCATTTACTTATGCGAGTACCAGTGTTTCCCATCATGGTACTATACAGGTATTGTATTTCAGACCCTGTGCATCAGAAATCAGGCCCACCAAACATCAGTGATGCTTTCCACTCATTTTTAGCAGGATACTATTTCAATATGCATACAAAACAGGTATTAGCTTCCTGTGATGCTGCTCCCGAACCAGTTTCCACAATTTACATCTCCTTCACCCAATCAGAACAACAGATTTCTGTTTTCAAACAAAGGCACCCCACTTCCAAAAATAAAGCACTTCCCACAAAAACGTGTTTGTGGGAAACGAATTAACACGCATCTCAGATGAGACTCTAAATTAAATTGCATCAGCCTGATCAGRTGAAGGAAACACAGATTTCCTTTCCCCACACCCTCCAAACACACACATTTAGAGCAACTCAATTGGAGGAAGGAAATGTAAAATCAAATTTACATCTCCATGTGAAATTTGAAAACAGAGGAGGACCAAGAACTATGTGCAAAGATGGGGGGAAGGGAAACTATGAAATCAAGGCAGAGAATTTCAAATTCAGTGAAAGGTCTTCTTCCATTTCATAACAAGCAGGAAATACAAGATACATAAAGCATGCGATGCCATTTCAGCTTCTCTTTCTCAAATGGAAACAGCAAAAATGTCAGTCTCATTTKTTCAGTATCCTTTCTTCTTCAGAAATAGGAAACATTGAGAAATACAACATTYATGTAAAGATATGAACAAGTTTCCAAAACAACAATGAAATTAGTTAAAGCATTTTTACTATACCTGTCAGAAATAAACTATAGCACAGCAGGTCAGGATGTTGAATATTCAGGAGATGCAGGAACTGGCCAGGCAAATAAGCAGCCACATAATAGTCTATTTAAAGAAACAACAGTGGTCAATTTAGCACTTGATCACTTATTTGCCTTAAGAGGCTCTTTCACATGATTCTCATTTTGGCCCTCTTCTCTGTGAGGCATTGATTATATTTAGGAAATATGAAAGGAGTTAATTAAAAGCTGCTGTTATATTAACACGGGAAACACTAGCAGTACATTTGGGTTCCCAGGGGTGGATTCAAGAGACTTGAGACACCCCAGAACTCAGCAGCTGGTATCCAGGACAGATTCTGAGACAATTTCAAAGGAAGCTGCTTGTTAAAAGTGAAGCACTGCAGTATCAAATGCCAAATACAAAAGTCAAGCAGAAGAAAAGCAGCAAAATAACACTGCTACTTAAAGTGAAGAAAAAAAAAATCCTTTCCTTCCAGAGAAGAGTTAGCCATTTGTCTCCCTACTGCAGACAGAGAATGGCAATCACACACGTAACCTACCAAGATTCATAAAAGCCACTTCCTTCAATTGATGAGATTCTGTTCTTTCTAGAGAAACTGTAAAAGTTTTGTTGTAACCTGGGGGAAAATAAAAACACTTTAAAAACCTCAAACAATAAACATCATTAGTTACAATCTACCTATGACTTTATAGCTAGAAACTTCTGCAGTGCCATAGACCCAAATAGACATATTATAGACTGTTTTATGGGGCTGTCTGCAGATTTAATCCATCCTAAACATAGTTCCTGCACACTTGGTAGACTGGCACCTACACAAAGCAGTTCTTTAGTGTGTGAAAACCAGCCATGCACTGCACAGCCTGTTTGTGTTTAAATAAGCATTCCATCCCAGAGCAAACTTGCGCAAAAATACCTTTCCCCCCMAAAAAACCCAAACACAAATCCTTTAAACAGCCATGTTTCACATTTTGGTCATCTTTCAATTGCTTTAAAGAACTTSCATTTTGTTTATCTGCATGCCCTATTGCTCTAATTTAGTTCAACTCAGTTTATACATAGGCCCATTTCAGACTTGCTGTGTTTGCATGGGCTTTGCATCAGCACAGCTGTTGTTTTAATCTAGACTTATACCACACTTCTGGACCCCAGTAAGAATGACACAGAGCCCTTAACTTTCTCCATCTCTGAGAAAAGCTGAAGATTAAAGTAACTAATGGTATCATGATCAGGATGTTACTTATTAATGCATGGAAATTCAATGTAAGATCCACAGTTCTTCAGGACCATCAAGGAAAAATGTTGCCAACAGCAACACTACAGACAAAGAGGTGTCAAAAGATACCATTTTTCATACCAAATACTGACTGAAGATAACTTGCAGTGAGTCACTATGCTCACTATCACTACTTTGAAACTTGCCAATGTGAGCACATGCAAGCTAAAATCAGCACTGCAGAATTAAACTTCAGCAGTGTGWCTTCTCTGTTTATGCTGCAGTGACTGTTTTAACAGGGGTGGGAAGCTTCCAGCCAAGGTTACAGAGGCTGCAAAACAAACTGAACTCCTCACACATCTCCAGATTATGGCTTGTGGACCCAACACACCCCTGCTTCTGTGGGTCACTGCAGGACATTAATTAAAATTGGCTCGTATAACTAATCAATCTTACATGAACCCACATTGGTGGGCTCTGCACCAAACAGAGGTCATTTCAGATTTAGCAAGTCAGTGTCACCATATTTATCCTCAGTTTCTTCCTAGTACAGATCARGATATACAAGGGCCATGGCTGGCTCCAAGCAATCCAACAACCCTTTGGCTACACACCAAAGTGAGTCTGGGGAAATTAGCCCTTCACAGTAGTGCCATGCACAATGTTCACAGCCAAAAAACACTTCTCCAATTTGTTAATGCCTTCAAGAACACAGATAGGTAGTTCACTCAATTCCACAATGTTCCAACAGCAAAGCACCATGTTAGTGCAGCTCTGACATATAAGAAGCATCCTGACAGAAGAAAGCAAACAATTAAGGTAGAACAGAGGTATATTGTGAACACAGCTACTCCATACTATGCAGCTTCTCAGTTGAGAAAGAATTTGCCTTTCTGGTCCATGTACCAAATAAGAAAATTTTGATAATGACAACTTTTATTATGATTGGAATAAAACAATGTCCTTTATTATTTTAAAACAAAAACAAACGTCTTAACTTTAAGAGTTAGAGCACCACTTACACAGAAACTAATCTTAGAGTCAGTGGGTGTTGCAGCTCTTGCTGTGAAAATTACATGTTGAACTGGCATTCTAAGCAGACATTCAAGCTAAGAGCTGTTGGCTCTRTTTCCCATACAAATGCCTTATGGCATAAGTACAACACACCTGCAAGCTCCCACAGATTTCACTGATGTCTGTGCTCAGCACRCCGGAAAGTCTGGCTAGAAATAAGGGACCAAATTAATAACCATTTACAAGGCCACTGGTTTGAAGCTACTCACTCAGCATCAGGCAGGAAGTTTGCAGCAGGAAAGTCAACTCTGCAGCTAAAGGCAGCTGCTGTCTTTATAAACACCAGCCACAGTAGTTTATTGTCTGCAGACTTTGGTAGTTATTTGTTTTGAAAGGCATTCTGTGACTCTTTCAGCACACTGACATTTTTCAAAATAAAGCGCAATAAGTTDATAAGTTAATCTTACCTTTATGTAAAAAATATATGGAGTACATGATCTCATAAGGAATATCAGAGGCTAGACTACAACACAAACACAAGCCTCCTAAGAAGACAAAAYAGGGAAAGAAAATTCACTTGTCTGGCTGAATATCTAGATATCTTCATACTGCACAAAACTAAAGCAAGACTGTTCCACATTAGAATCTCTCAAAAAAGGTAAACTAAGGTCTACTATGGACCTCTAACCATCATTTACCTAATGAAACAAAATCCAGAAAGAACAGAGGAGGCAATCTGGCACGATGGAAACTTGGGTCCTGACATGGCCAGCTCTTCCATTTAGGGGAAATACATTTTAGCCCTTCTCTGGGGGAAATCATGCTTGCAGCCAGAAAACTGATTGGGCCTTTCTCTCCACAGACTGCCTCAATCCAGATATTTTCTTTTCAGGAGCAGTCAGATATGCTCAACAACAGAGTAAAATGCAGTTTCTYTGCTTTTCAAGTAATCTCAAATTGGCAGAGTAGGAGTACACTACTAGAACTTTCTCACACTAGAAGTGAYAGTCACTTTCCCCCTTTCCAGCCCAAAGAACTGTTAATTCCCTTTTTAGGAGAAAAGTCAGTCCTTGGGACAAGTTTTCTTCAGCCAGGGTATCGCATACAGGAATGTTTCCCACTTCCAGACTAATTCTACATTAGACTGATCCYGTTTTGACCCCATTGGATGGTAACCCAGCCTTCATCTCTTATAAAAACTTTAATCCCCTTACTCTGATGCTTTGGCATTGATGTTAGAAACAGCTTCCAAACCRTGTTATCCCAATACAGCTGGGAAAGCTCATCCACAAATATGACCATTCACCTTTTACCTTTATTGACAGTTTACATTTAAAAGAAAAGAAAGTAATACTACTACAGATATTGTTCTGCAAAAACAAAAAGGCTGTGTATACAAGTTATACAGAAAATGGCACAGTACGGAAAAAGCACAAGTACAAAAAAAGCACAGCTACCTAGTTACTTTATTTGATTAAATGTGTCTGTATTTCACACCACAAGGCTGTATCATAGCTGTGATATGGCTGAGACACTTCACACTTCCGCCTTCTGGAGAAGGTAACTACTTTCTTGAGATGCAGTTTTTCTTTCTGCTTATTCTAAGCTGACTGAATATTGTTTGATACAGTTTTGCTTGGATATTTGAGTCATTCAGACAACAGACAGGGCATTTTGCCAAAGCACTTGGCTTCTTTCAGAATATGCATAATTTTTAAAGTAGCAGCATCAGGACTCATGGGGAAGACTGGAAAAGCTCCAGCAACCCACAATGCTGTTTTATTATCAACAGCTCCCTTCCAGCACTGCAAATTTCTTTCTTGTACGCTGGAGGCTACTGTGTAYGCTGCTCTGTAAATTGCACAACATGCAAGTGAGTCTGTTCAGACTGAAGTGTCAGTGGGTAGCATGTGCAAGCTGACCACAGAAACAGAAGCTATGGGGCATATTAAGAATTGGTCCAAGCGTCAACCAACTGAACTACAAACAACTGGAAATAACAAATGGTGCTTTGTTAACACAGACAGAAACAGGGCAGCCACAGAGCAGCAAGTGTCTGAGCAATGTTACATCTGACACAGTCCTGGCAATCCCAGCAGAGCAGCCAGAGACTGAGAATACACCACAGACTCCTTTCCTACCCTTAGCAGTGCTCTCTGCAAAGGAGAGATGGGTTGGGCTGCTGCAGGGAAAGCTTGCTGTTCTATTGCACTGCTATGGTGTTTCATGTGAATGCAGATCTTCCACACTACCCATTTCAACATCATTTGCAAACAGAAATATCTGTAGCTGAATGCCTCAAGGTGAGGAGATTCATGTGAAGATATACTTGGATGGGCACTTATCATTTACCWTTCTAGAAATAAAAGGGGAAAAGATCTTGACCACAAAGGTTTAAGAAAAAAAAGTAAAAATAAAAGAAATAAGTATTTAAAAATTAAGTTCTACCCCCATCCAGGAAACAGCAATTACAACTCTGTCACTTGATAAAGTCACCATTGAGACTGTAAGAATCATCTATGATATGAAGACATTAAGTTTTCCCTAGGAAACTGTAACTACAAATTCCTCATTTCTGTTCAAGCAAACATCAAAACGTGAGGGTCTACCAACATCCCTGCATGGCATCCAAATGCCACAACTCGAATACAACAGAGGCATTTTGTCTAAGTTTTACTGTCTTAGGAGTRACTTGCCTCACTTCAGCCATCCAAACATATCTCATTTAGACTCCTAGACAGCAAACAAAGAAATATGGATTGAAACAATCATCCTCTGAAGATGCCTATTTCTCTCTAGAAACCTAGTCTAGATGCCTAACTGTCAGGCAGGTAGGTAGGTGACGGTAATCCAGTATCTATGACCTCTTATTGCCTGCATTTTTTTAACACTGAAAAATTTAATTATAAAGTACTTCTAAAGCACTAAGAGAAAACATAAACAGCACAGTGTTTATTTAATAAACACTGAATTCTGGACATACAAAGTTAATTCTGAGACTGGAACTGCTTGATCTCAGCTAATCAGTGAACACATGAGCTTTTTTATCTGGAGAGGTTTTCTCTGTGCTGAGTGTTAGGAACAGAGGTACTTTTCTGCTGTGGAAAGGAGAATGAGAAAGGAAAAGTGATTTCATTCAGAATTCAGATTGGCAGGACCCAATAACAGTTTTATTAARTGGGAAATCGCATGGAATATTCCARTCTGAAGTTATTCCAATTACACTTTGTCAGGGATGTCTGAAATAGTACAAGTAGGGATACCAGCATTAATATCTGACCCATGCTAGCAGTCCCATGGAAGGCACAGTCTGCACCACAATGAACTTGCAGTCCAGTTTTGCAAATCACCACTGAGGCACRAAAGGGAACTTCAGTGTGATTACCCACAGGGTTCACTAGATATGGTTTTAGAACCAAAATAACTTGCTCCAAACTGCTAATTACCTGAAATGAGTCATGCAAGGTAATCCCCAGTTTCAAACAACATTCAAGGAAAAGCCACATACAGTAATCGCATTTAGTAAGTGCAGYTGTCAAATTATGTGTTTTACAGTAAGTGCAATGAAAAGCACCTGCAAGTGGTTCTACACAGACTTTAAATATTGTGTCACCAGATGGAAAAATTACATTTCAGAGTAACCAGAGTCTTGTTGAAGGATGACTGAATTTCATCCTAAACTCAAGGGGGTGCCTCAATCTGAATAAACCCCAGAGGAGTATAGGTTTTAAAAGGGAACATATACACAAATTAATAATATTTGCCTTCATTAGACTTCCTGTTTATATAAAAAGCTGTCTTGCTAACAGAGGAAAATGCCCAATCTACATTTGAAAGATAGAAACTTGGCTTTCTCTTACTTCTAATTCCTTCCCTCTAATCTTTATAAGCATGCAGTTTGCCTTGGTAAGACAGAAAATCCGCGTAAGGAAGCTGTATTTCACTTGATTTGCATTACTGGTCATTTCAGTGCAAGTGGCAGACAGCTCAGCAGTTCACTGGTGTGCACAGCAGGCCTTGGGGAGCGACGTGAAGCCTCTCCAGCAACACTTCCCTGTACAACTCTGCTGACAATTCAAAGGTTAAACAGATACCATCTCTGCCTGCCTGTATGGTCTAGTTTAGAAGCTGTAAACAGCTGTGATGAACAGATACCTCTTGAGACTGGTTTTTAATCCAAAAAGGCTCATGCATGCATTAGGATGCAGGGAAACACGAAAATCCGAAAGGTTTAAGAAACATTTTAGATTTAAGTTTAAGGAMTCATACATACACTAAACCCTTTTGTAACACATACCAAGTTTAGTATCACATACTTGGATCTTCTAAACACCACATACTAACAGCAATATGAAGCTCTAAAAGCCTGCATTGTACATGCTACGTGTACATATGTCCACTCTGTAACACAAATACATACTAGATCAGAAACCCAGACAAAACCTTCCTTGAATTTACTTTCTAACATAATTTTGGCCAGATTTAACATTAGATTGCTTTAATGTAACAACCACACTTTGGTACCACCTGTGTTCTGAAACTGACAGGAAAATGCCACAGTGTTTGAAGCYGGGCTACCAAAAAGCTTCTGGGTGACCATTTTGTTGGTGGTGTTGATACATAAAACCCTGASTACTTCAGCTCAACCTCAATGCAGCTTTTGGAAGGTAAAAAAAATTATTAAGACAAAGCACAGGTGCATTCTCCCTCTCCTCACAGTTACCTGTAAAGTATGCTCCAAAGTAATACAAATCTCACACTGACATTATGTTTMTATTTTTGTGTGTTTTTCAATATTKTATGGAGAAATTCAATAATTAATTATGATTGCACTGCATGATAATTACTAGCAGAGGTAATTTTGACCATAATTCTATTTCTTCATTACCTGCTTTACTTGTAAAAACCTGAAGGTTCAATGATTTAGATGCAACATCTTGGTCTTGACAGTAATCATATCCAAAATTCACAAGCCTATGAGCAAATGAAGATCACGAAGTAAATCACTTCATCCCCAGAGATTYAACGCAACAAAAAGATCACCAGAACAGTAACTATGTAATTAAAATGCATTAATTAAATTATAATCAAATGTTCTGTAATGCAATTTAAATTGGGCTTTAACCAATTTGCTCAATACTTYCAGAAACAAGAATCCCAAGAATGCACACTGTTATCCAACAATTTTGAATATACCTGACAACTTCATATTCACTTACTGCATTGTCCAACCATTCCTRTACTCTGAAGTGAAAGCAAGTTCTCATGACATACTGGAAATCCAAATGCTCATAACACCYGATAACTCAAAGGTTTTGCAGACTAACTCTACAGCCCATGGCTGTAAAGGTACAGTTTAATCTGCAATTAGGAACACTACTTTCAGTRGAAATACTTGAAAAGCACAAAATCACACTCACATGGAACTTGTTAGACCATTAATTTTTCAATCTCGTGCTGCCTGTGCTTTAATGGTTTTACATATCTTTAAATCTACAAGGCCTATTTTTGCCCTGCAGAAAGTGTAGCAGAGGACTGTAGTTAGTCTGCTTTGGCTTTTTTGTTGCTGGGTGGGATTTTTGTTTGGTTGTATTTTTTTCCCAGAAAGTATTTTGATCCTGTAGGGATTTTCTCCAAGGTCTTCTGCAGTAATTTTGAAAAAGATAAAATAAAATAAAATACAGCACTGAAGCTTTGACAAGAGCTGTGTTCTTTCAGCATCAACTGCAAGAGGATAACCTACCCTTTTAGGGCACCTTGCACATGCAGGAACACCACACTGAGCCTCATGCACAGCACTGAGACATTCTGGGAGTCACAGCTTGGGCAGGGTGGAACTCAACTAACTTCAGTTACTGATATGTGACCTAATAGCTCTGGCCTGCCTTTTCATTCACAAAAATAAAYAGGCCCTTTTGGAATGTAAATGCTACTGATTGAAGGTAGATGTGGATGAGATCAATCTAACTGAGAGTTAGTCCATCCTGACTAGTTTTTTCCCTCAATTAAAAGGGAGCCCTCAGGAGACAAGCTCGGATGCAGTCACGTGAATGGCAGACACAGACAAAATCAGACAAATCTTCCTTTTGAAAGTGCAGGCTGCTGGAAAGAGCCTGCTGGAGGAGACCAGAGTACAGGCAGTGTCTTCACAGACTATAAAAAAGACCTACTGGTTTGGTTAATTGCCCAACAAAACTTGCAACAGCAATTAAAAATTKAGAGATTCCCTTACCAGAAATTTCGACATCACCATTACAACGTGCCCAACTAAAACAAATTAGTTTAAATAGGTGCAGCATACTCTGAAGGTTTAACCTATAGCTAGCATTTCGGACAAATAATTTCTAAAAATGGCAACAAGAAGCAGTCAAGGATTAAATTACTTTTTACAGTTGACCCTGATGAAAATAAGAACTGGAGGTTTGGACACAATCCTCATGTTAGTCTTATGTTCCAGTACCATGTAGGCAACTGCAAATAAAGATTCTGTGGTTTGGACAAATTTTACTTAGGTTTGTAAAAAAAAAAAAAACATGTATATTAAAAGGAAAGCAAAACAAAACATTAAGAAACCRAACAACTTACTTTAACTGTGCGTCATTTACAGCAATATCCAGGTGTGATTCCAGCTGTTAAACAAAAAAGAAAACAAACCTGTTCTTTACTGAGGTCAATATGCTGTGTTTCGTATTTCAGACCAGTAAAATGTGTCATAGTCGCATTTCATCAGGTTCAACATTTTAACAAAGTTTATTTATCCTCCTCTAATCCTTACAGTCACTCTACAAAACCCCAGAAAACAGATTTTTTTTTTTTTAAAGAGAAAAATAAATCGCTGCATTGCAGCAATTTTTAGACACTGGGATAAAGGTCCAGTAACAATTACTTTTTATGTCCTGTTCTATGTATTTTGGCTGCAACAAACATTCMTGTCTCACTTAAAACTGACACAAAATTAGTACATAGTTTCTTTGTCTAATGCATTTGATTAGCCTTCTTTTTCAATAACTGAGTATAAGCCCAGTATAGTATCATGAATGCCACTTACTGCCTTCTAGGTCAAYAGAAGTGTAATTCCACTAAAGCTACATTACTTTGGCAAAATCTGAATCTGACTGAATATATTCTTAACAAGAAAATAATGCAAAAACCCTCAAAAAACAAACAGAAAAACAAGCCCCAGTTTTCCTTTGAAAAATTTTCAACAATTAAAAARACAAACAGATCTCTGTACCAGTACCTAGAAAACATAATTACATCCCACTAAAAGCCATTATATAATAAAATACTCATAACTTACTACTGAGTTAAAATTTTCATCAGGATAAAATTGGACACATCTTAAGGTACTCTTTGATTCCTGGAATTAAAAAGGRTGTGTTTTGTAAGGAAGCATATTATATAGACAGAAAAGTGATCGGATACTCGGCACCATTCTTCACACTCAACCTCCTTTGCTAACAGCTATGAGCAAGTTAGGGGACAAAAGAAGAATTTAAAAACCACATATAACCCCTCATAATAGCACTGTGACATGTTTCCTTCCTGTCCCAGATCATTATCTGCCAATCATCTATAATTGCGTGGGCTCTCACTTGAAGCACAGCAATACACGTCCCACACATTTTTAAAACTTTAAAAAATGTTTTCCRTATCTACCTATATGGCAAAAAGAACTGTTTTGGTCAGTTCAAAAAGGGTATCTCAGAAACAAAACCACAAATACGTTTCTCCATCATAGTTCACTTCCTGGTATTTCCTAACATTCACTCTTTTTGTGGCTAAGAAGAGTTAGAAAAATCAAAAAAAATCCATTTTTATTTACGGAGAAGGCATCAAGTGCAAATAGTCCCTCAGACAAAAGTAAAAAACCAAGCTCAAAGAGTTTCAGAGTTTCTTGCCAAGAACCTGGCCTCATTTGGTCACTCAGTAAGTCTGCATATGTAATACTTTCTCTAGAATTCACAACAGTTTTGGTCAGATTTAGATACTTTTGAATAAAAGACCTTTCTAAAGCAAAAAAAACCCAAAAATTAACAAGTCCACCCTTTTGCATAGAAAATACTAAGACCACCAGTTTTCTTTGAATTWACGAAGCACTTAGAATTAACTAAGGCAAGTTTGGCTTTTGCTTTAGGTTATTTGAGGCAGGAACAAAACAGACCACCCTAATGAAAACAAACTCTTACTTGCTACCYCACAATCAAAACTTCACTGTCACTRGACAGACAGAAACAAAACTGCAAGAATGACTTTCAACTCACCTTTGGAACAATGTAGAAGAGTCTTTGTTCCATCATGTCCCACTGAGCCCAAACGAGGTCATCTACAACTTTGGCTCTTGGAAGCTGACCTGACTTTTGAATCACCTACAGAGAAAGAAAAAAAAAACATTAGAAGCCATCAAATAAGGTYTTGTAACAATCATGCAGAGTCTGTGCTTTAAATAGAAAAGCAGTGTGAAAAGAGGCACAAATACTAAGGAGCTTGGAGGGAACAGGCTGCTTGTTAGTGACACAAATTCACCTTTGTGTGCAAGGTGCTCAGTTTAAAGAGGTCAGAAGAACAGTTTTCAGGGTACACCTAACAAATCTTTTCTTTCAGGCTTCCTTGTTTGCATGAAATTCACCACTTAAACGCTGCTCAAAGTGAACAAAGAAAAGCAGAGGCACCCTTCCCCAGAGAGGAGGCAAATACCACAGTCAGTTCAGAATCAGCTACATTAACTATTGAAGGAAGACRTGTCAGCTCCAAAAGAGATTTCTATCCAAAGTCTTAGCTTCAGAGAGAATTAGGAAAAAGACTAGAATTGTGGAAAACTGTTGGAATTGTATAAATGCCCACTTAAATGATGTAGGGAGATTTCATATCAACTAAAACAAATCTCTTTGTCAGAAGGACATCAGATCAATCTGTTTTTTGATTATACTTAAGTCTTTACTCCACTACTGTAGTCTAGCATATAAAACCCAATTGCTTGAAAAGTCAGGATAAACTGAGAAAACCAGGAAGATTGCAAAGTGACCAAAATCAGGTCCTTAACTTTTCCTTCAAAGCCTGCATTTGTCTCCATAATGCAAAACACTGGCTTTCATGACACAATTATTTACTACATTAGATGAATGTTTATTAAGTCTTTCAAGGAGAACATCCACAATTTGTTGATGAAAAATGCACGTTAAAGACAGGAAAAGAAAAGAGGGGAAAAGGAGATTGGAACATTCACTGTACTTGGATTGTATCTAAGTTTTACATCTYTTCTTCATTTKTTTTTTAAGTGAATCCTYTACTAGGTTCACACAGACTAACAAAATACAAGGTTGGGAAGGCAACTGAAAATATTTTCAATGGTTGCAAATATTTTAAATGGTTTAAAAATGAATAAACACTATGTTTAATTCCAACTTTTAACATAGAGAAGCATTCAGCAACACATAATAAACCAGTAAAATAAATAACTTTCCTCATAGATTACAAGGTATAAAGTTTCTCAATCAGCTTTGTGGTTACATGCATAAGTTGGCATACTAGTCAATGCTTTCTTTAATAAACTTCATGTTGCCCAAATATAAAACTACAAAAAAATTTCAGCCAAATTAATTAAAGTAAAAAAYCTCAAATACCAAGATTATTCAATCTTACCACTTTGTGTTCTTCTTCTGCAACAACATGAATGTCAAATTGTTCAATATCTTTGAAATATAAAAGAAAATAATTACAAGCAAATATTTTTAAATGCTTTTACACAGATTAATTAACAAGCTCACCTCTTAGAATTCTATAAAAACACTTTAGGGCCAAGAAAGTTCAACTCAGTATAAGAGGAAAACTTTGATACACAAGCACAGGTGTCTACACAGAGGTGTGGACTCTCTTCCTTTCCTGAACTGAGCGTGGCCTCAACCATAACACCTCATGGAAACAGTTCCCTGCCCACATCAGCACAGCACAGGCACAAAGAGCAGTAACTGGAAAGTGCCCAACCAAGTCAAGGAGCACACACGGAAAGAAAGAGWCTGCAGAGCTGCATGTCCATGTCTGAGGCTATCCCTGAGCCCTGCTTCACYTCCTGCCATGAATATACCTCACAGTCCATTCTCAGCCAAAATTCCTGGAAGTTATCCACAGCTGGCCTGTATGAGAACTGCAAGACTCAACCAGCAGATGCTGTGTTTCTCATTTAGCTCTGTCCACCTAAGTCCAGCTACCYAGTGTTGGTGTCTAGCTTAGGGAAGATGGGTCTCTCCAAGGGGATGGGAAAAGTGAATTCACTCTACAACAAGCAGGRAAAACCCAGCCTTTTCCAAGTGTCCATCTTTATCCATTCCCTGCCATTAGATTAGGCTGAACATGCAATGTTAGCTGAATCCAAAGAACTGTTGGCCCACTTCATATGTTRAATGAGAGTCCATCTTTCAGTCAATTTATTTGCTTTGAATTTATATAGGCAGCTATAAAGAGTCTATTTTAGCTTTTTTACAAATAAAGATAACTGATGAATGCACGAGCTGAGCAACTAATTGTAGACAATGGCCATTCTGTTAACACTGAAAAAAATACAGTAAATGATACACTTCTTGAAAGACCTTTGGAACACCTAGAATAACTCACACCCTTCTTTCTCTTGGGTTTTTTTTTTCCAATAAAAATCTAACAAAAATATAATCTATAACAATCATCTTGAAGTAAAAGAATAACAATGTACTTTGAAAATATTAACTCACATTTATCTTCCGAAACTAACAGGAGACGACTTTCTGTAGAAGCACTTCTGCCTTCAACTGGATGAAGAAACTATACAGAAAGTTTCACAAAAGCAAGTAAACAATCAAAGTAGTTTAGAACACTTAACTAAATTATTTTGGGGCTTTTTTASCTGGGTATCTATGTATTTTTAAATTAAGTCAGGCACACTAATGTTATTAAATTAATAAAAATAGCAATTATTACATACTAATAGTCACCAACCACTATAACTGTAAGCTTTGAGGGACTGAAGAGAAATAAAAAAGCAGCTTTCATGTCAGAGAAATATTCTATACCAAACATTTTATGAAGTTCCTTTATTTAAAWTTTTTTTGAAGAGGGGACATTATCTCTGTAACAGTTGCAAGATAAAATGATATTTCTGCACTAAACCATGCTTTCTCTCTAGCACAGTGGATTAAAAAGGCTTATCTTYAGATTAGTTGAATAATTTACCTGTACTCGAACACAGCTATCCACAGCCTTTAGGACTCTCACATTATTAATGGGATGAATTTCAATCAGCAAGGTTAAATACTTGGATACTGCAAAAAGAATATGTTTTAGATAAGATTCTTTTATGTACACAAGTTTGTTTTCTAAAACAGAATTTACAGGGGAAAGAAAGCAAAAGGATTGAATATTTCAAATAGCACAAAAACAATMTACTTGCAGTACCTGACTGTAAGAGCTGACTTGCTCTTTCTTCCTCCGTATACTGACAGAAGCTGACTGCTGTGGGGGGAGAAAACACCAACACAACCACAATGAGTGTSCATATTTGATATTAATCTTATTAAACATCCTCGAACAATGAGCAYCACAATTTTTTTACCAAAAAGATTTCTGTTAAAGGGACAACAGAAGCTCTTCTAGATGTAGAAGGCAYGCATAAATGCAGGAAGGGGAAGTGAACAAAGGGTCAGTGTGTCCTAGATGTTTTAATAAAACAGCAATATTGTCACAGCTGTGTCTATGTTGTTACCTATATTATCTGATGACAGATCCACTGAAAGTCATAAACTGCTGTGGGCAACACACAGGTCAAAATAGACTTAAGTAATTCTAGTAAATCTCTACTAAATAAAATCTCTATAAAAAATTAATGATAAAACACATATTTACCCAATAATGTCCTTTCATTGTTGACTGAACAGCTGATTATGTGCAGATCCTTCTCAAACATATAGAGGTGCTAGAGGGAAACACAGTAATGCTAACAAAGGTGCTTTTTTTTAATTCCATAAAGGAAACCATCTAGTTACTTCTCCTTAGGAACACTGCTGTCTAGTACACAGTTCTATCTTTAAAATAATCTTTTCATGCCCAGAACTCCATTTCAAGCCTGAATTGTAACAGTTCTTCTTTTTCTCATGTTTATTTTTTACTAGTTCTTTTGAGTTCGATGTTGCTACTAGAGCAGCATAGCAGACTTTTATGTAAATATAAAATTCCACTCATTTCAAACTGTTATATGGACACTTGCAAGGCCTGCCTGTTATCATTATTCTAGTTACTGAATTCCTATATGTTCAGTTTTAGAATTTCTTACAAATGGTAGCACCAAACAGACCAAGAATGCACATATAAAGAAAACCCCAAACATTTCCTTCTTAGCACACGAGTGCAACATGAAGAAGAGTGGAAAGGACTTGAATTGGTTATCTAGAAACAAAGATTGCAGACATGATGCTTTACTACTCTCAAGCCTTTCAAATGTTCTGTAATGTGGTGCATTTTAATACTACTGAGAATCCTTCCAATACCTTCTCCAGTATATTTTATGTTTCACACTCCTTAAGGACATAACACATACTGTGTTGCAAAGCATCAAAATCTGAAACACTACAGCACTGTCTTCACCAAAGAGAAGGTGTTATTGCTCTCACCTCGTTTTGTTTAGTTCGAAGATCATACAATCCAATGTGAGTGTTTCTCTGATTTCCCTATGGATGGAAACAAATTAGCATTAGCAATATAAATATACACAAAATTGAACATTGCTCTTCTTTTTTTTTCCTTCCACTCCATCTCCCTGCCCCTTGACACACATCCTTGCACACTTCCCTGTCCTATATATGAACAGGCAGTTAATTATCTAATTCCAAGAAAGCAAATACTAATTCTAAGAGAACAAAGATTTACTTTYTCCTTTTAGAATTAACACATGGGATAAAGCTGAAATGTGACCAACCCACAGCCCACAACCCATTGCATAAACCAAGTGCCTCTCTCACTTTGCTTCTAAACTGATTTTAGTCACAGGCAGTAGGGCCAAGAAGAGAGATGTCTGTACATGAATCAATAGGGATGCTATGGCTCCTGGAGATTTAAGGCTGGTATTTCAAACCTCATCAACTTGGTGGGTCATTCCTCCAAAAGGAAGCACAGAAACATCAAACATCACCAAAAATYAGCTCCCAGTGATCTGGATATAGCCTGGAAAAAGGATTTCAGGTCTGCCTTAGGAAGAGATTGAAGGTTAAATACTTTACAAGCTCACCACCAGCCTTTTGCATTTGAAGAGTAACATAATATCCATCCCTTCTAGCTTCTCGATAATTAATATATGATGATTTTGTTTSGGACACTTAAAAATGTTTGGGACTACAAATCAAAACTTTATTACATCTTAATTTTTACCATAATTCAAATTTTCCAAAATGTATCAAAAAAGAAAATTCTGCTTTGCAGCATACATCAAATCAAACTCATGTCTATTAATGTACTCGGGGTATAGGCACTAAATTGCTAAATTACTGAAATTAAATCCAGCCACATAGGTTTCTACTTACACAGTGAACATCATTGTTTTAAACAACTGCTTAGGGGCAGAGGGGAGAGATCTGTGGTTATTTACAAATTTATGGCATCTTGCTTTGTGAAGTTGAAACAAAAGCCTGAGTATTCGCTTCCTAAGGGGTCTATTTCTGAGTGTCTCATTATTGTTGTGGCAATGACAAAAGTCTTTGACTTCTGATTTAAACAAGGAAAACAAAATGTCTTTATACAAATACACAGGCTCCAGGCCTCCTAATTTAAGATTAAGCAAATTCTTTCACAAATAACTTTTTTTTTTTTCAAGTGAGTCTGAAACATTAACACTCTCTGTACTTAGATACTGAAAAACACACTTTAAAGGACTGGCAACAGAACTACATGAATGCCCATGACTATGCATAAACTAGGACACTTGTTTTCATTTGTACTCCGAAGATTCTTGCATTACCTTACAAATAGAATTCACTTCTGTTAAAAATATCTTCTCTTACACTAACTTTTAATGTCACAAAATACAGACACTGTCAAAACTACAGTACAACATAATATTCTAAAATAAGCTTAAATATCAAACTCATTCTCCACCTTCCCTGGTTTCACACAGACCATACTTGACCTTCTCACTTAGAAGACAAATGTTGTTTTCACTGTGTATCTATTGGGAAACAAGCCAGGGCAGCTTAGTCTAGTTTACATCCTCCATGCCATAAACCGGCTCCCAAAGAACAGGCTACAAGTGGCCAGTTCCCTAAACTCCACCAACAGTTTTGACCACACCCCTACAGACTCCAGTGGGAGCTCAGACACCCAGCAGGCAGGCAGTCACACATTTAGGTGTGTGAACCCTGAGCTAGAACTCTGCCCTGGTGCCARTTGCGAGACTCTGAAGAGCACAAAAGGCAGTTAGACTGTCAGAGGCCCAAAAAGCTTAGTGTGAGATTCCACAGGTCCTAGAAAGCAGCAACACCACACATACAGCACCAGATCTCCTGCTGAGCTAGAGGGTTTCTTGCATAGTCTTCTAGTGTTTTGAGCAATGAAGAAAAAAAACGCAAAATTTGACACTCTATAGAATTGTTTTTATGGTTACTGTTGTCTTGTACAGACTCCCCTACTTACACTTGTACCAAAGGAAACATCCACCCACAGTTAAAGTGTATTACATCTTGATGAATGCCTCRCCTCTTCCCTTAACCCTAGGGAAGCTGGAGAGTTTTAGCAGTGTTGAGCCAGAGGGGAATGAAAGGCAGCTCTACTGGAGCTCATCTCATATTTGTGCTCCTCAAGAACCAAGATCCTTCAGGATCCAGTTGGATCTACAGACTACTCTGAGCTGCACAGCCAAGAAGCACAACTTGTTCCATCAAGGGAACAATGAGAACAAGACAAAGATTCACCTTCTGAAACCATTATAAAACCCAATTGGAACTAAAAACATATGCCATGGAGAGCAGAATCCTATGTTAAGAAGCCAGCTCAAGATACTTCAAGACATCAAATAAACGATTGTGACTTCAGACTACTTGCAATAAAGTGTTATGGATGAATCTTGGAAGAAAAGTATATACAGAAATAGTATTTGATAAATGTCCTCTTAAGATATCTTAGKAGGATAAAACATTTAACTAAAGCACTGCACACAAATTTAACAGCTAGCCTTTGCTAAGAAATTGAGGGTGAAGTTATATGCTGCTTATGAAGTGTTTTAAAGAAATTGTGTTTCATTCAGGAGGAGATTCTGRGCTACAAAAATTCAAGGGCAAAACCCCTACAGACTTAATCAGGTGAGTACTTTACTATTCATTTCATCATTCTTAACCTTTGTTTGAAGTGGAGATGGGTATTTTCCCACTGCCCAACCTCCCAGGTTGTAATCAGTCTTGTTTCCATGTTCTAACACACACTGCAAAAAAAACTAAACTACAAGAACTCAGTTAGATTTACATACAGTATTACTGTCACCTATATTTTTGTTAAGTTCCAAGACTGACTTACCTTCCAGGTATAAATAATTTTTCCATTTCTTTCAACATTTACAACATAGATTGCTGATGAATTCTCAGAAGTATCTGAAATAYGAAGTACAAAAAGGCACAGGATTTTCATTTCAGCTGGTTTGTCATACAGTTTATGTACACTTTAAGCCAATATGCTAAATACATTTTAACATGTAAATACTTATTTGCATATGCYAAAATTACTCCCTCCTGGAAAAAGAGAGAATACTTCTTACACCATTATTTAAATCTGATAAACTTCAATGCAAATAGTTAAGGGATTTCAAAACATGCAAAAAAATTATTTCTGTAAACTTCTACCTCTTCATCTTCGTTATGATTCTAATGGCCACTACTTTTTGTTATCAAAATGTAATGTATTTTTTCAAAGAACAAAAAAACCAAACCAAACGCCCACCCTTGCTCATTTATTCACTATACACAACATGGGGCTCTAACAGTTAAGTCATACTCCAATCCTCAGGACACTAAAGGAAGGCAGAACCAGCCTGAGTACAGTATCATTTGCTCACACCGGCCCCTTCAGCATCTCAAATGAAAGCCTAAAAATAAACTATTTGATTAGACMTTAGTTCTACAACACAACCACCACCACTTCTGTGTCATTCTTATCCCTCCTCCTCCTCCAAAAAGAAATAAAGAAAAAAATAACAACCAAAACCCAAAGAACCACAAGATTAAACATTCTATAGAGAGATATGCAATCTACCTACAAGTACAGGGAACTAAACAATGCAGGACAAGAAACTATATGGGATGTGAATTAAAGAGCAGGGTTAAAGTGGAAACAAATGAGCAGGAAGCTAAGATGGACACAGAAAGARAAGTTCATATCTGGACAAAGCAGCACAAAATAAAAAGAAAAGCTCCAGAAGAAAGCATAAAATMCTGTACTCAAGGTGACAAAAATGCATGCTTTCCTGATGCTGTTTTTATGTTTTCTAATCACTGCAGGTATCAAAAATGTGTTTATCTCAGCTGCAATTTTTAGCAAAAGTGGAACTTTTACCCCTAACAAGATGAAGCTGCATGATTGGTCTTAATTTTATGATAAAGGTGGCCTGCACTTCAGCAAGCATCAACAAAAAAGAACTCTCCACAACTGTCTGCAAGCATTAAGTTAAGACTGACACTATTTACTTGGCAGTTATCACAAAGTGTTGCTAAAGGAAAGACATTTAGTGAAATTTGGTTTTAAAAGCCTGATACTACAAACTSGCTTGTACAGTTGCAGTGATAAGAAAAAAAAACCTGTTTTCAAGTATTATCAGAAGGAAGTAAATTTTCTATTTTGTTGTAGGAGGACAATGAAAATTCTTCCTGTGCATTGAACAATACATCTCTATTGGTTTCAGATCACTCAACGTACACTACAACACCACTACATTAGAGCTAGGTGGTGGCCACTAGAAGACTCTAAAATAACAATAAACTCTTWTTTTATCAGAAGCTTCCTGGAACTTAACCACCACCTCAGACTTTCAAGATGAGTACAACAGTCTCCACATTTTCTCATGTAATACTTCCTCAGAACAGGATTTTGCTAGAGAAGAAGGTCCATAAGAAATCTCCATGTCCATGAATTTCCCTATCATCTGAGACAGACATCTTAAAGGTGCTGAAAAAGTTCTGGGTCAGAAGAGAGTTTCACATCACTGAAAAGTCAGTAGGAATATGGAGGCAAAGAAGTGGTGATGGTCTCTGCCCCTGGAAAGTCCTGCAGACTTGTAAAACCCTGCAGATAGAATTGTGACTCCTTCCTCATGCCCACAGCTGAGACCAGCAGATGAAGGGCTGCAAAAGAACCAACCCAGCCTGCCTGCCCAGCACACAGCTTTAATCAACATAATCTCAGGACAAGGGAGAGTTTGATATTCTGAAGGCYATTATATGCAGCTCATCCAACAGTAAGTGGAATAAAGAGAACAASGCTGATTAGCTTCACTTGCCACTCCCTTCCTATTATCACAGCTACTCTCAGCTCTCACACAATTAGCAGTTCTCACACTCTATCAAGTGCTTTCAAGTCCTTAGGAACTAAAATAATAAATATGAATAACTAACATCTGAAATCACTGACATAAAAGTACCATGACTCCTAAAAATTATTTGCTTTCTGTGATATTTCTTTGATGTTTAAATTAATCTTTTCAAATCCCTACCTCCCACCTTCATGTTCCTAATATGACAGCACTGAGTGAGGGGGAAGTCAGTATACACAGATAAAAGTTAAAATGCAATACAACAGTGCTGGTATTTGATCAGATGCACCCTCCAAACTAGATTATGATTCTTTACTACCAGGGACGTTTACTGAATGAMGACTCTACTACATTTTAAAAGACTTAATACAATTTCTTCTTCCCTAACACAAGTCAATGYCTTTTTGGGATCCTTATGCCATAAACATATAGATTGATTTATCTTTGAATTCATCACTGATGAACTGATAAATTCATAGATTAATCAATGATGCACGGAGAATTTCAGAATTTTACCTCARACCCCTTCAGTACACCATCAAACAATTGTTCAGCAAATGTAGAAAATGCAAAGTACGTTCAACAGAATGTGTAAATGATGGCTTGGTAAATAATTCTCTTATTGTCCAGGATTATTCTTTCWGGTTTGTCACCAAACAAAATCTTATGAACCTATTTAATAATAGCCCCTCAACGTGGGGAAGCAAGTTAAGTATTTTAAAGAAAGTAAAAGCAACTGAGGATGTTTCAAGTTCATTATACCGTGCATCGATGATATTTCCACTGAAGCAATAACCTTTACAGTATTATTATTTTATTAKAATAAGGTTTTCATTAGTTTCTGCAAAGCAGAACTGAGCCAACCRCTCTGCAGATGAACAACAAGCAAAAAGCCACAAGGCCAAGAATACGGGGGTCACTTTTTTCCAACCACTACCCCGAGCGCTCGTTKTGCCGGCGATCGCACGGCGCTGCGACAGCTGACGCCGCATCTAATTTTAAACTAGCACTCGTTTACCAGACACACCAAAGTGCTCAGGCTGTGGGGTTTTTCCTCACAGAAAGGGGAGCAGCGTGGGAGAGAGAGTAAAGCTAAAACTTTGTTTTCTTTTGGGAGGGCGGGGGGAGAAGGGGGGAGGCGTGGAGAAAAAAAAAAGAGAAAGCCCTAAACGCGTGAAGAAGCAGGAAGAAGAAACAAGCTGTGGAGTGCAGCAGATGTGTACAAGTGTCTTCGGTATGTGAGAAGTTCCTTGAGGACACCAAACTTGCCCAGCTCAAGTCCCCCGGCAGCCGAGGGTCACTCCCTCAAACCCGGCCGAGTGGGGCCATGGGTCGCTCCCCCGCCGCCATCCCCGCACCCGGGACTCTCCCGGGGTCCCGCAAACGGGGCCCTCGCCGCAGCSCGGCTCCTCCGCGGACAGGCGGGCACGGTGGCGGCCGGAGGGACGGAAGGACGGCCGGCCGGAGGGATGGAGCTCTCCCCGGCCTCCCGGAGCATTACCTAGAGCCGCGGCGCAGCCCCGCGCCGCCAGCCAGGGCACCACGTCCCTCCGCAGCTCGAACTCGGGCRCCAGGCGCAGCAGCATCGCCCCGGCCCGGCGCCGCTCCGGCTCGGCCGCCCTCAACCCGCCCCCTCAGGGGCCGGCACCCATCGGTTGTTCCGGCGGCTCCCGGCCCGCTCCCGGCTCCGCCGGCCCTTCCGCTTCCTACGGGGCCCGGCACGGCGGGACAGCGCCTCCGARCCTCCCGCGGCGGGCGGGCTCCGTGTGGGGGACCCGCAGGACTCGGGAGCTCTCGTTTTCCCTGTGGAGCGGGCGCCCAGGCTCCTCCTCGAGCACGCTGCAAGAATCACAGAATCACAGAATATTCTGAGCTGGAAGGAACCCACAAACATGAACCCACAAAATCATGAAAATCCAGTTCCTGGCCCTGTGCGGGTCAGCCACAAGAATCACACAGTGTGCCTGACAGCGTTGTCCAAACGATTCTTGGTGCTCTGACCACTTTCCTGGGGAGCTGGTCAGTGCCCATCTTCCCACTGTGTGAAGAACCATCTTCCCACTGTGTGAAGAACCATTTTCTAATATCCAACCACACGTCTGCTGACACAGCTCCAGGCTATTCCATCCTGTCACTGATCATCAGAGAGAAAAAGGGACAATCTTTTTGGAAGCTTCATAACGAGTGACTCCAAGTGCCTCAGAGAGCAGCCTGAGGCACTGTCACTGAGGCCTAGAGTTGAGCTTCAGTCACCTGGTGTTCACCGACCAGGACACCCTGTAATGAGTTGCCCTTCTTGTCATCCCCCAGGAAGCATTAGATGTTTCCAGCATTTCAAGTAGCATTCCCATTTTCTGAGGTTGTGCACTCYTGAAATTGCTTGTTTGAATAGATGGAGTCTCTATCAGCACACTGCTGGCAGAGTTCAGGATGTCCTCTCAGACTAGGCCTGGCYTGATCTTGCTTTTCATGTGCAAAGGAGGTAAAACTTTGTGTAATCTTAGTGGGGGTTGTGGTTTGTTTGCTTGGAGTTATTTTAGCTGTTGAAAATAYTTGTAGCGCTGATAAGGTGCTACTCCATGGCTATCTATAGCCTGCCTGTAATTACCATTTCCCTTCTGAAATGTGCTGGCTGATACCAGCCAGCTAAAGGTGGCATGAAAGTGGAGAGGCTGTGAGGGCACACACCAAGCTTGATGTATCCAAATTCAGAACAGCTTGAGCCTGTTCTAAGAGCTAATCCTGTACCAAGTTTTTCCTCATCATTGCTAAGCTCTGGAGCTAGAAAAAGGCCAGATCAGAATCAGGTATGTCTGCAAAGTGTGGATGAAAGGCACATGGATAATCAAAATTTAAAGCAGACATACTCGTCTCAATCTCTGTATTGCCAGCTTTTACAATTTTACCACAAGTTTTGTAATAAACATTTTTCCTGAAGCCCCTTAGATCAAGTGATGGTGCAAGAATTTCAGCTTATATTTTCACTGTTGTGAAATAATGCTTGAAWATGTGACTGGAATACTTATTTTGGACAAAAAAGTAGAAAACAGACAAGAGGTCCCAAATAGATGCATTTTTTTGAGAGACAAGATGGAACTAATTAATGAGCATGAGTATTTRGGAATGACACACCAGAGAGGCCAGCAAAGGAGTGAAAAAAAGCCAATGAAATTACTRATTCCGTAATGGTTTCACTGCAAAGGACTCTTCATTATTTTTGTGAGCCAAATATGTTTGCATTATTTGACTGAAGTTTTTTAAGACTCCTGGCATMGAGTAGGACCTCACCTCCAGTACATCATCCTGGGAACTTCTCTGATGTTAGTCCCTGAAACCAAAACAAGAATAATCCTCTCAGAAATTTTTCCATCTTTTCAGTGAGAAAAAGGAAGTGGTAGCTTGGCAGGTGAAGAGATTTGAGGAACAGAAAGGGATGAGGTGATTCGTGATTCATGATTACCATCAGGGTGTAGAGATACARAAACATGACAGCAACAACTCTGTAGAGCTGGGAAAGACCAGCAGGAGCTGAAGGAATAGATAGGAACAAGAAGCCAGAACAGAAGGAAATGAGGAAGAGGGAATCTGGAAAGACAAGACAAAGGTTTATAACCAATGTACAACAGAATTCAATCTTCACAGAATTGCAGTAAGGATTCMTAATTTTCCCTGTAGTCCAGGAGCTGATTTGAAATACCCTAGTTTCCAGTGGCTTATCCATATAGAAAGACAATATATTACTTCTGCCAATTTCTTCACTTCAACTGTAAAGATTTCCTTGTGACTCCTAAAGGTCCAAAACTTCTGATAACCCTGGGAAGGTCATTAGGATGCCCTGGTGTAATTGTGCTTTCTCAAAATTGATTAATTTTAAATTATCACAGGAGACWTCACAAAACACTGACAATTGATGTCWGCACTAAATTGCCCTCAATGAAGTKCCTACTTGTCAAAGTGTACATGATAGGCCATCTTTGAATGAAAACACACAATCACTGATCTTTACAGTCCTACTTTTAAGGAATAAGTGAATGGTGTCACAAAATAATTTGTAATACCATGAAGAAAACAATCCACTGCTGCACTTTCTCCTCMGTATACCACTAAGTGTTTGCTACAGCTACTGTCAGCTCACTAGCACCTAAGAYTTTGGAGTGAAATGGTGTTTCTTCTTTCTCTTCCCATGTTCCCATTTTTATCTGTTGTTTTATGGGTTTGGTTTTTTTCTCACTTCTACCTTTAATACCTAATTCCTTCACAGCTGTAAAAACTAATTCACAGGTTTAGAGCTTATTAGGTARAACTCTGTATTCCTTGAGCCATCAGTGTGGCTATGCCCATCGGAGGCCGTATCTACAGGCCCACAGCTCCAGGTTGAACTCCTAGAAGTGYAACACATTCCTCAGAAACCACAAAGCTGACTCATTCAGAGTTCTTCAAGTAATAACTCAGTACATTGTACAGGCTGATTAAACCTGATACAAAAAAAATTTGAAGTTGATGCAAAATCCACAAGCATCTAAAAAAACCCCTTAGGCTTTCCTCAGCAATCTTCTAATTAAGACAGAACCTGCCTATATATTCTTCATAACATCTCCCAGCTTTGCTAGATGGAGAAAGAAGCTCTTGGTTTAAAGAAACAACCACATTTCTTATCTCTGTCAGGTGAAATTAATGTTATAACACATTTGTCACTTTTGCTTGCATCATGAAACCAAATTATAATTTTGCTCTCAATTTATACTCAGTTTCCTTTTCTGATTATCTGACTTGGTTAGTTTTGATTTTTAGTTCCAGTCTGAAGCTGTGTAAKCACAGGAGCTGATCCTGATGGAGCAACTTCCAGGAGTGGCACATGAAACTAAAGCGCTCATGAAAAAAAAAGGACAAATTAGATTTTTCTATTCTCTTTTTAATCAGAAATCTATTCCTGCCTTAGTAACAAGAGGAGCTCCCTCAAATCTTTATCTGGGTTGAGTCTTGACCACAGGGAAATCATTAGAGAGCAGTAGTGGCTCTACTGATTGCATTGTCACCATCAACAGCGTTATTTTACTGCTAACAGCAATTTTTGTGCTAATGTCCTGTGTGCTTATAATGCCTTTTCACACAGTTCGTATGGCAAGCGTTGCAAAATTATACCATGACACAAGTGTGGGGCTGATTAAGTGTTGCCCCCTGACATGGCAGTGATGGGTGTAAGGTGCCTCTCAGCTCTCTCAAATAAGCAAAGCTTTAGTCATGGAAAAAAAAAAAAAACCAAAAACATACACAGCCACAAACCATTGACGTCTTCCAYATTGGGAAATTATACATAAGACTTCTTATGAAAAGTGGTATCTGAAATAATTATTTAAGCACATGACAGCCTGGTAAATAGTTCATGACTTTTTTGGGAAGTATTGCTTACTGAGGGCAACCTCTTTTCCCACCATTCCAGTAACAGAGGGTTTATTGTCATCATGTCTAGACAGCTGTTTCCTTGAAGAATGTTTTCATGCAGTCAAACACAAAAAATATACATAAATTTTCTTCCTCAATTGGTGCTTAATGTGTTTATTAAATCCTCCTGGCAACAGGAATCAGATGCAATTTAAAATCAATRTTTTAGCAGTAAAGTGTATGATTCAGAGTTGGTAGAATAAAATACCTTTATGTCGGTGTGTGAGAATATATTTTTTTAGTCTCTTTAATCACAGAATATCAACATAAGTTGGAGTTATTCCACTGAAATCAGTCAGCATCCGTTATGGAAGCCAGTGCTTCATGGAGGTGCTTTTGTATGCTTTGTTTAATAATTCATCATAGGAAATAGTCTTTCAACTACTAGTGAAAAAAACCATCTTGTTATTCATGCTCACGTTGAGCAGCGCCTTCTTGTAAATAGCTTCATTGAAGTCAGTAACATGCTAAAGCCAGTCAACGAGGCTCCTGAAACAGTTAAGGTATTCCTCAAAGTGAGCGAGGGGAAGAGAATGGGACTTGGGGAAGTCTCTGACTGTCGTCCAAGTGGCCTTTTTGTTTCCGCTGCTTCTCCCTCCATGGCCCAGGCTCTGAGGCTCCTTTGTTCTTTCCACAGACTAATCCCTGCTAGCACTGATGAAAGCCCTGTGAGCACACACTGTCTCAACAGCTGTTGGAGGAGCTCTTGGCTCTATGTTTATTCTTCCAGCTCCAGTCTGATTGGCATTTATCAGTAGGGTTTAGAAACTTCTTTTTTTTCCCTTTGTGATCTTTCAGTTTTGACTTCATTTTGAATTACAAGAAGACAGTGTCAATACTTTGCAACAGAGTTGCAACTCTGTTAGGAATTGGTATAATAATGCATATATCAGCAGATCGGTTCCAATTTCTTTCACTTTCTAGATGTCTTTCCATTAACATTTTTATTGTAAAATTAAAGAAATACTTAGCACAAATGCATTCCTTCAAAATGTAAAGTTGCAGCTCTGTAGAGTGGAGACTGTAGACAGGGATAGCACAGGATGAACACATCAGTCTGAATTTYGTCTCACTGAGTTTCAGGTGCTTTGAAAATGGGGTTCTAGTGTGAGGGGTTTTTTTTGTCTAGGCTCCTTCTAGTTAATGAGGAGATATAAGAGGGTAAATGATACCACCCGGTTTTGGCAGTTAATTTAAGATGCATTTTACCTGAGTGTGGATGCTGGTTCTCCTGTCCCCTGACTTCTGCTGTCATGCCTATTGCAAATGTGCAGCTGAAGGCCTGGAGGAAAGTGGGACTGTCCCTTCCCGTGTCTGCCTCCACTTAGATCACATCCAGTGTAATATGGAAGGAGGCCCTGAGGGTGTAGTTTGATGAACAGCTGACCTAACAGCTCATGGCTGTTGAAAGGATGGACCCAGGCTTCATTGCTTTCTCTTTTTCTTCTCCCTTCTTCATCCCCAGGTCACTCAGYCTATTTGTTTGCCAGCTCTCCTCTCCATCTATCACCTCTGTGTTCCAGCTGTACTGGTTAACACACTAAAATCTTTTTCCTTTTTTTAATGGCATAATTTTCTASCAGGTTATGGAGATGTCTCCAGTCACAGAAGGCTTTTACAGGTCCACAGCCATTGCAAAGGGAAGTGGTGGTTGTGTGCAGCTGGCAGCAAGGAGGGGAACAGAATAGAAGACCTCCCTGTACTGGTAGCAGTGAAGTGTTAGACCYACATGGCTTATTCAGACCCTTTGCCAAATGGCTTCCTCTGGCTTTCAAGTTGAAAGAAGCAGTCATTTTTTTGCCCAGCATTGCTCTGATCCATTGCCCAGCTACTGCTGGCATAGTTTCCAGAGCAGAGAAYTGATCCAACTGAAAAATAACCTTGAGGGGAGAAAGAAGGAGTGGGACAGGATCGTTTCAGTAATGTCAGCTATCTATCAAGGTTACTGAACCCTTATGTCAACAAAAATTAAGTTACTCTGCAGAACTGGGAATAAACCACTCATTCTGGGCAGAAGGCCTTGGGGAAACTACTTTTCCTGATGTTGGTGCTCAATTAGGTCAGTGTTAGTTTCTGGCAAACTACAGCCTTAGGGTGGGTTTAATGGTCAGTGGAGGCACCTGCTTCCCTCAGCCTACAGAAAAGGAGTCTAGGTATAAGCTTTTAGCTGATCAAACTTGGGTGAGTAAATCCTACTTTTAGTCTCCTTTGCCTGCTTTTCTGTTTCCATCAGGATCAATAGAAGCCATTAGTTTTTAATACTTTATTTGTATACTCTAACAACCATTCCTTTGATACTGTGCAACACTTTTAATACACTCAAATTATACTCTGAAAATCTGAATACATTTCCCTGGCACATCCTAAAAATATCTTTTATTTATTATATGTTAGTTCCARACAAATGTCGCATTAATAAGCAGAGAGGCTTGGGTAAGTATACGTCATCAGTCACGCAGTAGTTTCTTCTTCCAAAATACTTCCAGAATTAGGTCTGACCTCTTTTAACAATGAGCTATTTATAGGATTCACRGGAGCCTTATCCTCCAACCCTGACTCAGCCAAAACTCACCACTGACCTTGACCTCCTGTAGTCTATTCTTGTAGCCTTACTCATGTGAGGAGCTTTTATTGGCTGACCTGACTTGGGGAGCATATTCTCATGAGTATGATTTTGCAGGCTTGGTTCCCAGCTCAGTGGGACTTGGTAAATGTCAAAGAATCAATTCCTGAGATGCATGTGTTATTTTTACAATGTTATAAGTACAAAAATAAGGGGGAAATATGCAGCTAAGTTCTGCTTCCAGTACTACAACAATAAACTGAGTATAATTATATTAGGTGTGTATGGCTACAAAAGAAAGCATTAAATTCTCATTTTGGAAGAGAGTGCATGTATTTGTAGAAGAAAGCAGTCACTAGATTTCTCAATCATAAAAATTATTACTAAAAGTAATTGGTTTTTCTCAGGAAGATAGACTAGCACAGTATGACAATGGCAATCTTTTTTTCTGTATTTTTGCATCTTTTTTCTGAAAACCCTTCTAACTAGTGTTGATGTTCCTAATCGTTTTCTGTTTTTCATTATGATGCAGGATGATACATTTTAGATGTTAATATATTATCATTAGTGGATCTGGGTAATAAGATGTGTTGTCTATATAAAAAAAATTACTCTTAGCGGTCAGTTATGTTTCCATTTGTTTAGAATCCCAGAATCATAGAATCATTAAGGTTGAAAAAGACCTCTAAAATCATTGAGGCCACCGATTAATCCAGCACCAGTGTGTTCACTGCTAAACCATATCCTCGAGTCCCACATCCATACAATTTTTTGGACACTTGCAGGGAAAGTGATTCCACCCCTTTCCTGGGCAGCTTGTTCCATTGCCTGACCACCCTTTTAGTGAACAAATTTTTCTTAATATCAGATTTAACTGATACTTCCCTAATATCCAACCTAATGACTCTTCCAATTATAAAGATTATGGTTATGTGTATTTGTTGTGCCTTCTTTACAACACATATTATGTTACACATCTCTTTTTCTTTTGTATTTTCTCACTTTAAAGTGGAAGGGTAAAATTTTTAGATGCTTTTATAAATTCCCAGTGTTTTTGTTATTCATATGTGAATCACTTCTTTTTATTTTCCTATATTTTGTTGTGCATGGTGAGACACTATTAATTATGTATTGAGTCATCAGTATATTATATGGTAGTTTTCTGTAGTCCTATATTTTGTCATATTGTCAAATGTTCAGTTCATTTGAATATAAGCATGCAGTGAACAGGTGTCGCCAGTCAGCTGTCTTCTGTGATGCCCAGGTCTTTTTCTTTAGTGGGCACAGTAAAGATGGAATCCATTATCCTTATGAATATTTGAAGGAATTCCTTCCAATCAGCACTGTTGCACATTTATAAGCATTTGACTTTATCTGTTTGTATTGCCAATTAGCCTCATTTCCATCAGCCCAGTCCTGGATACGTGTACATCTTTCCTTGCTCCTGAAGACCCACAAACAGCAGGAATACAGGCAGAAAGGAATTGTCCTTTATCGACCATGTTGAAAGCTGATACTCAGCTTTTGTTCCCTCCTTTTGTTCCACCAGGCCAAGGCAGACCACATCTGCCCTAACTATTCCATCACTGGCACCAGGAGACAGTTCTGTAACTGGACCCCAGGACATTTCTTATCACCTTGGTCAGTATTTACAAACAGCATCTACTAGGGGATTTACTTACTTGTTTATCATTTTGATCTCTGATAGGCAGAGACAGATTTACGTGTCTAAGTCTAACATTTTGCATTCCAAAGTATTCACATTAATTAGAACTATACATATTCTCCAAATCCGTAGAAATGTTTAATTCCTTTTTAACTTTTAGGTTCAATAACCTTTTTTATCTACAGTCTAATTACAGGGTGCATGAAAAGTAGTAGAGAAATAAGAGAATTATTTAAGAAACTGCCATCATTTAATTGCTTTGAATTAATTTCAAACTCCTGCTCCATCTTTCCTATAGCACTTTTTAGTCTTCTGTGCTCTTTCCTAAGTCAATCACAATTAATCTTTTAAATTTTTCTTCAGACATGCTGCTTTCTATGCTCTGGATCATTCTTGTAGCTTTTCCTGAGAGCGTTTTCTGAGGAGAGCCTTTGAATAGCCTTCTTTAAAACCCCCAAGTAAGGTATATGCACTTGTTTTTCCATTTTGTCCAGACACTCAGGAGTGTGTTTTCCTTTGCATGGGCAGAGGTGTTTGGTCTATCATGGTCATGATTTGACCTTTCATAAGTCTGTCATTAGAGACTGTGTCAACCACTTGACCTGGTGGTACAGATTCTTATCTTATAAATCCTAGAAATATTTTTGGTCTTATTTTTGGTGAATATGTACGCATGTTACTGACTTAAAGTACTGTTAGATAGTTAGATTATTTCAATGAGAAGGTTTGTATGTTAGCCCATGAACTTTCTCATTCTTACAGTGTTAGAYGTATCCTGCCAGTGTTTTATTTTAAATTTATCAGTTTATAACATCTAAGTTATTTCCTTTGTAATCCTTCTGCTGTTTTTTTATTTTACAGGAAAAATATTATTGTAATCAATGTTCTCTGCTGGGAAAAAAAAAGGCTAAACAGGGGTGATTATTTGTTTTGCATTAAACTCTCGACTAACTAAGCCAGTCAGATCAAAGATCCATCTAAATAAYATCTTGCCTCTGACGGTAGCTGGTAATAAATGCCAAGAAAAAGCATATATAAAAACATACAAGATTTTTTCCTTCTCTTGCAACTCTTCAAGATTATAAAATTAAGGAACCAAGGAAATGTGGAATATACTAATTTTTTTTTTTGGCATCCAACAAAATCCTTTGATAATTTGTTTGATGATTTAATAAATGGGGGAAAGTACATCTGTCTGTTTAATTCTCCTGCCTTATAATTTTGTGTGGTGTGCTCTGATTTTTAAATGAAGAAAAATAGTGCATAATCATTCTCCACTCAGGATTTTGTATACATTTGTCACATTCACCTTATTCCAAGGTGAGGAGTGTATTTAATATTCTTTCATGTAAAATCTATGCCCTACYTCTTATCATCCTTATTATACTTCTTTGTGTTTTTCTGAGACTYGTGTTTGAAAAGGCCTACAGAGGCTTTATTCTTTCTAATTATAGTTTTTATTTTCTCGGGAGTGCCATTGATCCATAATTTGCATCTTTAATAATGTAATAAAGTTCCCTTTGTTTTTTGTTACGTCAATGACTATTTGCTTGTCAAATTCTCAACTAGGTYTTCTAATTTCCATTTTATACTTCATGCCTTTTGGAGGCATGTAAATGAGTGGTTTGCTTTTCACAGGCAYGAAAACCGTCTAATGTTAATTATCAATTGTAGCTCACGCATTGCTTTTAGTTTTGGCCCTAGGGCAGGAAGCAGCTGTCTGGGACAGCAGACTGGTGGGGACAGTTAAATTGTTGTAGAAGCAGTCTGTACTTGGCAACATCCCTCAGAAATCTTGAGGAGATCAAGAGGAACTCATGAGGTTCAACAAGGCCAAGAGCAAGTCCCTTCACCCGGACTGGGACAGTCCCCAATACCAGTACACACTGGTGGATGAAGGGATTGAGAGCAGCCCTGCTGAGAAGGACTTGGGGGTGCTGGTGGATGAGAGCTGGACATGACCTGGCAATGACTCTCTGCCCAGAAAGCCAGTTGTGTCCTGGACTGAATCAAAGCAGTGTGGGCAGCAGGGAGAGGGAGGGGATTCTGCCCCTCTTACTCTGCTCTGATGAGACTCCACCTGGAGTCCTGCATACAGGTCTGGAGTCTTCTGCACAAGAAAGAAACAGAACTGTTGGAGTGGTGTAAGAAGAGGGTCACAAAAATGATCAGAGCACTGGAGCACCTCTCCTATGAAGACAGGCTGAGAGAGTTGGAGTTGCCCAACCTGGAGCAGAGCAAATTTCAGGAAGACTTTATTGTGGCTTTTCTTTAGTTAAAGGTGGCTTACGTGAACGATGATGAATGATTTTTTTACTGAGACCTGTGGTGGCAGGAGAAAGGCCAATGGTTTTAAATGATAAAGGAGTAGATTAAATTGGTTATAAGAAAGAAATGTTTTATGATTAAGGTGGGTGAGACACCAGAACAGGTTTCCTGGACTGAAGGTGAAGTTGTAGATACCCCATCCCCTGAAGTGTTCAGGTTTGGATGGCACCTTGCATAACCTCCCTGCCCATGGCAGGAAAAGATGTCCCTGACCATGGCAGAGGGGTGGACTAGGTTAAGGTCTCTTCCTACRCAGACCATGCTGTGACTGATTCTGTGTTCACTGCTTGCCAAATGCATCTTACCTGCCCCTTGCCCAGTAGGAAGAGAGTGGCCACACAAAACAGCAGTGCCTTGCCATTGCAGTAGGTTTTACACATTCCTAGTGGGGACTGTGGGTAGGGAAATGTGCAGGGTGGTGCTGGGCCTACAAACAGTGGTACCGTGACTCTTGGCTATGGGAACAAGAAACTTGCTTAGTTTTCATGCTTTAAATTGCTGAAGGATCTCTCARATTAGATATTCTACACTGCTTTGTGGACTGGGAGCCTAATGACGTTAGCTAATGAGTTGTATGTCCCATATTGTGCTGAGTGAATGTTACTACACAACTTTGTTTTAAGAACTCCATGAATAATAGCCTTGAGTGGTATTCTCAGGCTGGGAAAAAAATGATGTAAAAATGTAAATACATCTTTWAAAAAACAGTTTTAATTACTTAGAAGCTAAGTGCAGCAAATACCTTAATTTTAATTGTCTGATTGTTGTGTGACTTCTCTCTGAAGTAAAGTTAGAGTTGTTTAGGTACCTTAAGGACACCTTGACATTTTACTGTGAAAAAACACACTTTTTTTTTTTTTAATTGCCACAATCTTATTTTTTATTCTACGTTTTAATTGCAGGTACATAACCTGTATCAATATTAGTCTCTCTCAAAATCCTGAAATAATATTTTTGGTTCTGAATGTAAAGGTCAGCTTCATAGGTCATTTTAAATATCGGAACATCTCAGACTGTCTGAACTAAAGGCAATGAAGTCAGCTGAAAGTAATACARCCTACTGCTGCTCTGCTTTTTGTCATTTCTGGAAAGGTTTGAAGTTGTTGAATGTGTGGAAAKTTTGAAAAACAGCAATCTTGCTTAAAATCTAGGTGGAGGTAGAAAATTCGCCCCATAAARCAACCTGATGAAGTAATCTGATATCAGAGTCACTGAGGAGGGCAGGCAGCATCCTGCAGAGCTGCATTTCCAGCTCGCTGATCAGGCTCTGTTCCTTCCACTGAGAARTGCACTGAGGACCCTGAATGAATGCACAACATGCAAATCTAACCAGTTGTAGGTGCTTTGTGTAGTTCTCCCATTAGCTTCTTCCCAAGAAGCTAATGATYGTGAGTAATTTATTTCAGCCTTTTATCCTATGTCTTTTTATCTAAAGATGGGATTCCCAATATGTCACCTCCCCCAAACTGTGTAGAGGACAGAGCRCTAATTTGTAACCTCCTCTCAGTGCTTCATTCTCAGCCATGCCAGTCTGTARAGCCACTGCTTCTCCAGCACATCTAATGGGCTCACAAGGCGTGCACAGYACAGTTTTCTCTTTCAAATGGGCGGCGTAAGTGCATCTGTTTCAGGGGATTGCAAACACCCCAAAAGCAGCTCATGTCTGCCAGCTTTTGTTTTATTTGAGGCTGCTGCCCTACTGCAATGGCTGCCCTCTCACCATCCTTTCCATAGGAGCTGTCACAGCCAGGAGAAGCTGAGTGTTTTGAAACATGCTATTGCTCCTGGAAGAACAGTTTGATCAGAGCAGTCTGGTCCTTTCAGGTRAAATGCCATTAATTCGCTTAGGAGTCCCGGATGCACAAAATTTGAAGTAACTGTGTGACTCCTTCAAACAGTGAAGTAAGAGTCATCCCTGTGACAGAAGAAGATAAGTGGGTGGTGGAAGGCTTGCAGTGTGGGCTACAGAATTTCTAAACAAGACTAATGAAAACTTCCAAGTCTTCTAGAGTTACCTCAGAAATCAAATTTGTGCAACATTTAGGAAGATGGAAAAGAGTGGTCTGTCTGCTACCCACCCTACCACACCAAGGTGCTTTGTAACTACAAATACAATGTGTGTAAGTAGTGTGTAAGAAAAATGAACTCAAAGAGGAAAATTATTACAGTCACAAGCTGGGCCTGCTAGTGAACTACATCAGGCTTAATACACTGTGAGGCTGAATTGTGTTTGTAAAGTGGGGAAAACTGTGGTTTTTTTTCTTACAGGTTTGTTGGGATTGGCCCACATGGATGTATAAATGTTGCAGAAGCAGAAAAACACAGGAATTACTGCTGGACCTGAAAGATAGAGCTGCAAATTTTAGAACTGTTTTCATGAAAGGCATGTATCACTTTTGCTTCCAATGGGGTACCTTTGAACAGTAAGAAATATGTATGTTAGGGTCTGTGAGTAAGTACACATAGAGTATCTTTTAATTTTTAAAAAATTGATGTAACGGAGAATCTTTTGTAAATTAATGGGGTTATTGTTGTCAGACTGTTGCAGATGCTAGATTCATATATCAGCTGCCATTACACCATGAAAATATAGTTGATGCTACTAGGAGTTGCATTTATAGCATGCTTTCTAAACACTGTAATCCAGCCTTTCCCACCTGGATTACACCTTTCTGAACCCATCTAGAACACAAAATAAATGAAAAAAGAATTAGAGGCAGATATTAAAATCTTGGAAATACAACTAATAAATATAAAAGCTGGGAAAAAAATTCTATGCAGCAAAAACAAATTAACATAAGTAKCATAGCATCTTTAAACTTTCTTTTTTTAATTGAAACAATTCCAGAATTAAAGTCACTTCACTTAAGGCTTGTTTTTAGGCCAGACTGACAGGAAAATGTTTCMATTTCAATAAACAACTGTTTGGTTTCGTCTGAAACTGGTAAAACGTGAAAAACCTCCACAAAACCTCATTTAAATATAGTAATGCCCAATTTTGGTAATGTAACATGTACAAACAAGATGTCCATCAGTTTAGTTGGCAATTTTGAAAGATTTCCACTAAATACTCTGCAGTCTTCTGAAGCGTTTGAGAACCACAAATACTATGCACTTTCCCCCTGCTATTTAGACAATAAATGTAGGTTTCATTTCTACTGGTTTTTTGCTAGTATTTTTTATTCTTGCTTCAGTGTTATTGATGCAGTAAAACTTTTTTGTCAGTACTCAGCTACAATCTTTTATTCTGTTGCCTKCTGGTTGTGCCTTTTGATCTGTGTTGGAGATTTACTGGTACAAAATTGGAACATAATTTGGTTTGGACCAGAATTTGATGTMATGTTTTTAACATTTGTATTATTCCACATGCCTCTTTACAGATTATACTTATGAGCCAAGTATTGGTGCACATTTGAAAATTAGCTTTCTAGACACTAGTTAGACTAGCTAGTAATCTTACTGTGGGAATAAAATCATGATTAAAGGGGAAAATTAGGGAATTCTATCTCATTATTTTTTTTGTTTTTTCCTCTGATATTAATTAGAATGACTATATATATWTTTTTAATATATGTCATTTCAGCTTTCGGTTTCTAATTTTACAGTAGTAGATGACCAAAACTACATTCAGATCAGGGTTTGGATTTTTACAGACAAATGTAATTTCTACCATGAAAAAATAYGTGTGAAAACTCAAGCTGCAATTTGCAAAAACTAAAGAAAGCAAAAGTCAGGTTTACACACATCAAAGGAATTACAGCAGTGAAGAATTTGGTTCCAAGGCACAGCTCTAGCCACTCAAAATTATTTGCTTTCTCTAATGTGTGATGCAGACACCATGACTGCAATAGGRCATCAGTTTACAATTTGGTTCATTTAAACCATTTCTTTACCAGAAGTGCAGGCAGTCAGCCATAAAAGTGGCCAAACCAGGAATGTATTGTTCTAATGTTTATGCAGTCAAAAAAAAAACTATCATCAGAAACCCTTCAACCTTTCTATCCCACTTGGTCAACTCTTCTAAAGTTTTGCAAAGACATGGTGATATGGAATATGTTTCATTTACAATAAAACATGGCCAGAGAAAATTCTGAGGGCATAAGCCRCATTTCTGGAAATTGCAATGACTCAAGTGACTTCTTGTTCTGACAACTGCAATTTTAAGTCTGGACTACTCTGACCTGTAATCAAGATAGAGAAAAAGAAACAGTGATGTGGGCAACACAGACAGGACTGGATTGCATCAGAAAAGGGTGYTTGTTTTCTTGTCTGACCCAATATAATACATAACTTTGAGATAAAGAGTAGTAAGAAAACTGTGAGGACATTTCCTTTCTCTTTAATTTAGTCAGTTTTACAATTGTTTCCAGTTGGTCATTTGCTTTCAGGATTGTTTGTATTGTACCAGACTAAGGGCAGCTGTACCTCTATGGAATCATAGTACTGAGAGGCTGTATGGGAATTCAGGAGATTTGTTGGCCCATCCCCTACATTGAGCTGATCAGCTGTATCCTAGACCACCTTCAATACAAGTATGCTTAACTGCTTTTAAAACTTCCCATTTCCTAAAGCCTCTCTAGTCTATGGCCTTCCAAGCTAACCAGTTTGCTGTTTAACAATCCTTTAGGTCAGAAAGCATATTCCTAATGTCTGTGCTAAATCTCCAGTGCTATAAATTAACCTAGTTATTTCTTGGTTTTCCTCTTGTGGCCATGAGTAGGAATTAGCCATCTGTTCTTCATTTAGGGAGAGGCTGTTTCATTTTTTAAAATCTACAATTATTTAAATATATATCCAGTATGATAAAATGTAATAATACTGGAAGGGTGAAGATTTGCTGTGTTGGACCTAGTTAGTGGTGTGTAGGGTCACTGTCCTTTCTGTGTTCCTTAGCARTAGAGAAACCCTCCCTTAAGCCTGCATTTGCACTGGTGCAGCCAGGTGTGAATTTAGTAACATCTTGCCCTGCTCTGCATTTTTACACTTTTAGTGCACATATGWCAAGGACCTATAGTGTTGGCAAAAACCTGTGTTCAAGGACTTTGTCTCAGGAAAAAATACCACTTACACAAGYGTAACCCCAAAATAACCAGATGCTGCATTGCCTAAAACTGTGGAATCCTATAGACCATAGCAATGTCTTTGCACATCAGGGCATTTCATTCAATGTTTTAACCTCTTTAAAATATTTGTAATTACTAAAAGCCAAATTATATTATCATGTAATGCTAAAGAAGCTGAATTCTGCTGAGTTAATCCTGAGTAATAACTCTGCCCATAAAAGYGAGTTTGACCTGAATGTGTATGACAGAACAGGATTAATCAATTTAAAATGTTTTGGGTATTTCAGAAACATGGAATGCTGTATAAATAACAAATATTAGTTTCTCTAGTTGAAAAGGAAAAAAATAATTAACCACAGTAACGAACATTTGATCTCAGTTTAAGTTACGGACTGTAGCTCTGCAAAGTGGCTGTGGTCATCCTGCTTTTACTCATAGCTGTGTAGAGGGATCTTAGTGCAAACATGGTAACAGAGGGTAGTAAAAAACCTGCGATAGTAAAAGCTCTAGAGCAACTTAGCAGAACAAAATTAACACAAAGAAATAATGAACACGTTTCAGCAGGTACGCCTCTACATCTGTCCCCTGTCATGCTTTGAAACAGCATTATCACATACACAGACTGCATAGTGAATCTGTGTCATTTAAAGAAGCATTTCTGGGGATTACCAACATATTCAGACCGYCCAGAATTTCAGGAATCATTAACAAAAAGGGATTTATTTTAGCTCATGGTTACAGGAACGTCTCCGATATGAGCCATTTGGGCTGYAGAACTGATGCTGCACTCTCTTACTTAAATCGCTGAGATACCAGAGAACTCCAAAGTGTGAATACTTTTGCTTTTCTTTAGGCCATCTTTAGGTGACAGTAACACCTCTATAATACCTCTGTTCCCTTCTCATCCAGCTGGTTAAATGCTGGCCAGATCCTACCCTTGATCATTGTACAAATCATCCTCTGGTATTAAATGAGATGTGACTAGGCTAGGTGTGAAGTACAGGCTTGGAAATTCTRCATTCCCTTAGCCTTTCTGTTGCTCCAAACATCCCTGGTGAGATCCAGCAACATATTCCTGAGTGTGAAATAATGATGTTGCTTCCCCAAAGGCATTCAACCAACAGTCTTATTTATYGGTTTCACACAGTTTCACACTAATMTAAGTCTTCAGTTTGAAATTCAGTTGGATTTTTACAGAAAATTTAAAATAAATGGATATTTCCATATGGCTTAGAAGAACAGAAGCCACACAAAAATGGAAGCAGCTCTACATCTTGCACTGAGCTCAGTGAACCACACTTTAATGGAAAATCCAAGCAGTCAGTTTCCCAGTAAACYTTCTCAAAGCTAATTTTAATGCAAACAAATTACTGCTTAGAGTGCTAATGTGTTTTTTTGCTGTGACTTGTGAGACATGTTTCATTATTTTCGATATTCTTTTGTAGGTGCAATAGCAATCTATTGCCTACATAAGATTACATCTTCAGAATGCAGTATGTTTTAATGCATGCCCCATTGTTCTGGAAATTTGAATTGCATATGAAAATTAACATGAAATTTTGCATTGTAAATTGGCTTTTAATGTGCAAATTATGGTGCATGCATGAAAGTTTTACATCAAAATATTGGGAAAACAGACATAAAATGTTTTTTTTTTTCAAAAATGATCTGATAAGAGGTTATTTGGAATATRTAAAATATGTAAGAAAAGGAGGAAAGATAGATGAAACATTAATACTGAGATTTTTGTCACTGCTCATTTACATTTTTCACAAATGAAATAAAGTTYAATAAAATGCCAGCTTTTTCTTTTCTTACCTTGATGCAGCATTTTTAATTGTTAGKGTTAAACACTTACTATCTGGTGCAGAATTGGTCTTCTGCAGTCTCAGCCTTAAGCCGTTACTTTCAGTGAAATTTTYCCAGAGGAAAGACTGAGATTTGGTTCTCCCAAAACATGGCATAGAATTCTTCTTCATGGAAGAATTCCTTTTTCTTAAAATGGGCTTTTCTTCCCAGAGCAGCAGTGGGATGGTATAGCTCTATTCCATKCTCACTGAAGTCAGTAGAAAGTCTTGGAAGTCCACAGAACAGCATCAACCTCATGAGAAAATCTATCACCGGTAAAGAAACCTTTTCTGCAGCAGAGCCTTGGCTGCAAATTTTTCTTTGCATCAAACACACACTCACTGAGTCATCTAAATGCATTGGAAATCTTTGGAGCTACAAAAATACTCAGTGGGCTTTGAATTACTTCTAAAGGGCCTTCAAGCTTCTCTCTACARTTAAACTTCCCCTTGGAGCTCTGCAAATGCATTTTATTAATTTTTTATTAAAGTTCCTTCAAATTGTTGTGCATAGAGTACAAAAAAAAAAATGAAAATATGTTTTAATGATACAGCTACAGACATCTGAATGATAATCAAATATTAATAATCTGCTTGTTTGCTTTTGCAATTGATATAAGCTATGGAAATGAAGCCTTACAGGTGCTATTCTGAAACAGAAAGTCCATATGAGAAGAARATACATATGAATATATTGTTAGAAACTACATAAAATAATACCAAAAAGTAAACACTGTATTCAGATGGATATGTTGGAGAACAAGCAACAAAACCTCTATACCTGATATGGTGTTTCACAAAGTTGCTGGAGCTGTTAAAGGTCGATGGGCAAGGGTCACCCAGTGTTTACAGTAAGTATATRTGTTTGAATTTTTTAAAAGCTTAAGTCCCTCACCAAAGAATTTGAAGGAAATGGRGGTACCATATGATGAAAGAAAACATTCTCTTCAGAGTTCTTCTCTTCACAATGAAGGATGTTATAAGCAATCTCTGAAAGTAACTCTGCTGAGATGAACACTACTCAACTGGCCATAAACAATCTTAGATTTATAGAGATTAGTTTGGGAATGGTGAAGAATTTTTCAGGATAGTCAAGTTGAAAGATGACAGCTGAAAATTTCAAACATTAACCAGCTATAATAGCTCTGGTATGAAGAAAGCCAAAATAGATATGGACTGAGCAGCTTGCAGAAGAAAATTTAGGGAAGGRTTTGAGAGAAAACTCTGAACTTGTAAATACAATGGGGGTTAGCCATCATTTTCTGTCATACAACGATTTAGGCRGGATCGAATGAAATCCTGGTGGGCAACAGATTTCAAATGAACAAAGTTATGTACTTTTCCAGGTGATACATAATTATGTTACAGAAGCCCATACAGCAGAATGTTTTGGATTTGAAATGTGTCAAGGAGCTGATACATTCGCAGGTACTCTGGCAACTGTAGCACAGGATGTCAATGTGAAAACTCCAGTTTAGGCTCTCCTTGGCTGCAAAGTGCCTGTGCCTGGATGACCTGGCTATGGATATGTCTCATCTCTTGCATTCATTCCCTAAACATCTCCTACTGGCTGCTTTAGAGACAGATTACAGGGGRACATGAACCCAGATGGACTGTGACCTGACCTGCCCCGATCAAAAAATGTTGTAATACTTTTTGCATTGAAATTTTGGAAAGTAATGCAAATACRTTTATTGAAATTCACTCTTTGACCTCTGTGTACACAAATTACCAGGAAAAGAAAAAAAAAGAAGAGGTGTAAAACCTGATATTTTAGAGACTATTACTGAGTGATCATTAACCACATTACAGCTAAAAAACATTACCCATAAATTATGCACCTCTTGCATTTGAGGAGAAAAGGAAATGGGGAAAGGTTTTAATGTACGTTGCTAGTAGTTGCATGCACATTAGTGTCTGAGGTTCATTCAACAGACCTATACTTTCCACACTCAATTTCTAACCCTTATAACTTTATCCTATTTCAACTGGTATTGTTGGAAAGATTCCAGTTTTGTTGAACTCTTTCTCCTGATAACAAAATTAACTTAAAAATRTTTTGTCCATCTGTCTCATAAACAGTTGTTTTAAAATGTAGAAAGATTTTTTTAAAACATCTGGTTTTTTAAAGGCTTGAGTCATGAAACTTTTTTATTCAATTTCAGTAGAAATTAAAGTCTTGGTGAGTAGAAATCCATGTTTAGTAATCACCTACCTTAAATCATTGTAAATTATAAAATCAAAAGGTGACAACAAAATAATAATTGAAAATATTTTGTCATAAACATTGCTGAAAGGTAGGTTSCTCTGGAAAAAAGCAATTGAGATTACTGTTAGGTCAAAATAAGGAAGTTTGTGTTAGAGAAGTGTGTGATGAGCAACRTACACAAAAATGACAACAAAAGGAATGAGAGGATTAAGTATTTGATGTTCATAGGCTGTAATCTGCATCCAACTAAATTATGAGATAATAATAYGTTAAAAAATTATCTGACTTTCAGAAAACTATTTAAAACCCTGGGTTTTTGAGACAGATGCTTCACAGTTTTTCATGAGGAAGCTGGAAGTATTTTAAAATGTTAATGCCTCTATGTGCATTTTCTGCCAAGATGGATTTTGATATTTATGAGATTGATTTTRTTCCTGCCACTGTAAATTATTGGTAATGACAGAATATAAGTGCACATCAGAATCCCCTAATATTAATGATCTTCAGCTAAGTCCTAAGTCTTCACTTCTTGTGGCTGTGCCATAAAGAGGAGATTCAGAATTCGGCAGCTCTCAGTATGCTCTAAATAAACAACAGCCAAAGCCAAGGCCAACCACCCTCCAGCACCACTATCAGTAATTCCCTGTACCCCTTTTCCTGAGGTGGATCTAAATGAGTGTTATGCTGGCTACCTCCATTCCTCCTCACAGAGCTGATGGGATAACAAGGGCTGATCTCTTCTGGCAGAAACTCTGTACAGGACTCAGGGCCACAAACATCTGCTCCCCAGTTATCCTCTGTCGTGGTGTTGTCTGCAGAAGAATTTCCCACAGAAGCTGGATTGCAGCTGCTACGGGGGGTGTCTATATTCAACATGTTTTGTCTTTCAACACATTTTTCAGCTTAAAATGTGACTTTGTAAAATATAAAGGAGGCTGTTCATTATTGATGTATTGCTTAAGCTTTTAGGAGATAAAGTGAGAAGAATCTATAATATCTATATCCATGTATATTTTCCTTTAGAAAAGTCAAGCAGCTTAAATCAATGGAGGCTGCAGTTTTTTTGGGATGGACTGCTTTCTGATGAGYTGACTGCTGAAAGAAGAGTGTGAGCTGGAAAGTCTGATCATTCCTTAACATGTACGAAATAGGTTTCTAAGCTCCTTTACCAGCAGCCCTTGGAGCAGCCTTGTGGCAGGAATGGAGCAAAAGGAGAACACTTAGCAGAGAGGAAAATTATGCTCAAGCAGAGAAGGAATTATTTCACATTGTCACTAGATGTCAGAAAGCTTATCTGTGGTCTTTCAGCAACAGCCAAAAGCACCAGCCTCCCCCCAGTAGAAAGTCAGTTCAATTAGCAACAGTAAGAAAACTTTCCATGTTTTGTTGAGACACATGAAAATCATGTGTCTATGAGAGCTTTGAAGCAAGACACAATGATAGGACAGCAAGGCAGACCGTCTGGACTAGCTCTGGAGAGGCGAATTGTATAAACAATTCCTAGAAAATATTCTTAAGGAAGGTTTGATATCTCTGATGCCAACTTTTCTGTGAGAAAACTTTTGTTAGAAGGAAGATGGGGAAATATAGCTTGTAATTGAATGTAAAACTGRAGGCTTACATTGCTTTTGTCAAACAGGTCTCACTCTGTTTCAGGGTATAAGAAGATGTAGGACAGAGGAGAGTCAATAGCACAATACACTTAGCATAATATATATCATAATTACTCAGATACAGAGGGAAGCAATATTATATTTTAATGAAACAAAAAATCTCTGGAAAGCTGGTGGAAAACTTCATCAATCCCTACAGACATCTAAAATAAAAACAGAATTGTCTGCAGGAAGTGAACTACTCCAACAAGAAAAGGAAACTGTTCTTTTGAGGAAAATGTAGAGATTTGAGAAAAATCCCACAGAACTCATGCTGGTATTGTGCTGACCAAAGAACATGTAAGAATAWTTTTTTCAAAATTAAAATTCAATACAAGTCAGAAATAGAAGAAAAAAATAATTAACTGTACACAGAATATTAAGGATAAACTTACAATAAGCCTGTTCTAATTTCTGAGGCAGAGCCTGGAAGCATTTGGCAATGGAATTATTCAAACACAGAGGTGATCAGGACCTGCTTGGAGCAACTATTGCACTAGTTTCATTAATGAAATTCAGCTAAGTAATTAATTAGTCAGCAAGGCAAAGAATAACAACAAGTTTAACCACAACATTTATGATGAAGTTGTTTCATATAACAACACATTAGATATCCCAGGAATTTCAGATATTTGAAAGGTATGGCGGGCTCATAGACACACTTTCAGCTTGTACTATTCAGAGGTCAATGGACTTTGAAAACTATGTTGAAACAACAAAGCAAACACTAAGGCAAATGAAGAGGATTAAAACCCTATCTTGGTTTATTTCACTACAAAACCACACCTCTGCACTCGAGATCCTCAGTGATGCGTGCAATAAGAACCAGGAAGATCACCTTGGCAAAAAGGCAGAAATTTGAGGGTGTTCTCATGAACTCAACCACTTCTCCTTATAGCACCGTGAATTGTGACAACAAAAATGGTGAGGGTAAAGAAATGTGACTGTCTAGCAAACTTTTAGGTCCCACCACCAAGCGGAGACAAAGAGGCTGCTCATATGCAGACAATGAAAATAAGAACCACCAAATGATATAAAAACTATTGTTCAAGTCTGAGGAGCCACATTCACTCCAGATAAGAGAAGATACTCCAAGTAGGACTGCCATCCTTCTGTTTTCTCAAGAATACAACTAATTTCTCACTTTAAAATCCTGTCTGGCACAATATAGAGAAACTGTGTATTTATCTAAGATTTGGAGGTATGCAGCTGCCCTTTTCCTGGGAAATCTGACAGTTGTGCAATGACTGAGCATGTGCAGTTGTGAGAGAGGCTTTACACACACTGGCAACTGTGGACATTGATAACACACAGGAGGTTGTGGCTCCATGTGTAGAGCAGGCTTGATGTTTCTCCAAGAAGTGCAGTTGTGTGTGCACAGTTTGATGGCACAGCCCRGAAATTCCAGTTTCATTCTGCAGGGGTAGCACAGAAGATTTTTCCTGACTYGACACTGACAGTGCATAATTCCAATTCAAACTTGAATAATTGCAAACGGTAAGAGTGGAGTTTTATCTAGCTCTGCACCTTGTTTCCAATGGTGACTACCAACTAAGTTTGCTCAGAAGGTTATAAGGGYCCTCTAGAAGCCCTTCCCAAAATCCATTTTGAGTATCTGCTGATCAGTAATTCTGTGACTTGCTAAACTACATGATTTGGGGTTATATTGCATAGCCCTTGGTGTTCTTTTTCTTCTGTGAATTTATCAAATTCTTATTTTGAATTCGCACATTTTTAGCATCCACAATGTGCTGGCATGAGTTCTATTGGTTAATAAGGTGGTGAATGAAGACATAGGTCCTTTTGTTTGCCTAGAGGCCAGTATCTTCTGACTTCATTTGATGTCTTCCAGATTTTGGGCTGAAAGAAACAGTYATTTCCTACTTACTTTTTCCAGGCCACTCCTGATTTTATTTTTCTCTGGTATATATTTTATTTTCACAACAAAACCTTAATCTATTTTATTGTTCTTCATCCTGTAATCACTCCATATCTTTTAATCATACTTGTTGCACTTACATGTATCTTTTACAGGACTTCAATATCTGTCTTCAGATGGACACGTATCTAAAAACACTGCTGAARATGTGGCTATGTCATGTATTTACATATCAGCAAGAGAATATWTTATACTCTTGATTAATTTTATGATTTCTAGCAATGTTTGTCTTCATTCRTCTACAGTGCATTTTTGTTGCCCAGTCATTACATTGTGGGAGGTTGTTATGTGAGTCTGCAATCAGCCATAGTCTGTATCACTGACTGATTCAGTGCCATCAGCAAATATTTTCATCCCTTTTTGACACTGTTTTCTGATCACTTGTGATCTGTGTTGAGCAATGCAGAGTTCAGCATAAAGCCATGTGGGACTCCATGTATGATCTCTTTCTATTGTGAGAGGCAACTAATACTTTTACTTCCTTTCTTCTATCTTCTGAACATTTTTTCATGTCTGATTAGCTTGCTCAAGAGCCTCAAGGGAGGCAACTTTTTGCATGCCTTCTGGAAATCCAGACAGATGGTATCAAACAGATCTGTGCTGCCAACATTTTATTGACATGTCAGAGGACTTTGGTAGATTAGTGAAGCACGACTCCCCTTTACAAAAACCATGTTGACTCTTCTTCATTGTACCATTTTTATCCTGATGTCTACAAATTCTATTTTTTATTATTGTTTCTTCTGTTAACCAGTACAGGTTATTARTTCAGAATATTGATGGTCTGCCTTGCAGTCCTGCTTAAAAACTGGCACCAGGACAGTGGGCTCTAAATTTAGCAATGGCTGCTCTGGGTACACAGTCAGGCACTGGGTCCCTGTCTTTGAAGTACATGCAGGAGACAATTCCACGATGCTGTGCCCATGCTCTGGCATGGGCTGAGCAATGCTGCTGGGATCACTGCATTTGAGAAGCCTCTTAAAATCCTGCTGAGTGTTTGCTCATCTGTGGATCTCCATTTCTGTGAGCAATATAAAAGACAACCATTGATGCTCCATTCAGAGTGAAACAAAGCAAAAGGAAAAAACAACCCAGGCAACATGTAGATTTGCACTTAACCAGAGATCAGGCTTTTCAGGAATGGYGAATTTTGCTGGGCATATTAAAAGGCTGTTTATTTTGTTATACCAGTTTTACAGTATGCAGCTGTTGACTTGACTGGATTTGTATAATGCAAGTAAAGGCTAAAATGAAAAGCAGATTTAAACCACGAATAGAGCTAACTTCGTGAGCACTCTAGTAGTTGTGTGTGGACCTGGGAGTATTTTGGCTTTCTGCATTTTTGTATTTAGTATTCAAAGCATTCAGACCTGCTATTACCTACTCATTGACKGCCAGATAGATTATGGAAAAAATAGTAAGTGCTTTACTAGGTTAAAGTTCTTGGTTGTTTGAAAAAATAATAAGAAAAATGATGTAGTCCAAAGAGTTGCTAATGGATTCTGCAAGTATTTCCAATAAGACAGCCTGTATGTACATATATATATATATATATGTATATATATATATGTATATACGTGTAGGGGAGATTTGATCAATTAAATGTTTGTCAATGATGTATCTTGTTCCAGGGAGGTTTCCTGGCTGCTTACTCAGCAGATGCATCCTTCCAACACACTGACACCATACTGAATTTTAAAAAATACTAGTGGTCCAGGGAGTGGGTCTTTCACAGTTCTGTGGCTTCAAAAAACATTAGTGGAACAGATWTGCCTCTCATTATTTTGGTACATTGCCTGTGATTATTGCTGTCATAAATTAGAAATACTGAAGTGTGTTCTACATCATGCATACTTTCKATCTGCTTGATGCTGTCTGTAATGAAAGGCACAACTTTTATCTTTGTTGCTCTGCCCACATGCTTATGCCGTTGTTTCCTTGATATTAATAATTTACATCATGTAAAATTCTTTGACATGAATGCTTTGAAAATGCTTACTATATGCTGTAATACCTCATGGTCATTTTTATSTTGTTAATTTTGTTTCTAAAATTACATCAGTAAAGGAGGGAAAGCCATTCTCCATTTGTAAACACAAAGTCCCCAGACAATACTATCCGTGGACTTTGTGTTTACAATCATCCAGATGGCAGTGAGTGTGAATTTTGCATTTTGATTGAGATGGTTAATATTGATGTGAAAACAAAAAAAAAAAACTCCATGTTTGCAGAAAACTGCCTACTGACTATGCATCTGGCAATGTGGCACGTRTATCATTTATTTCAGGTGCAGAGAGCATGTTGCACTTAGAAAACATAACCAAGTATAATGGTTCCTGACTCTAATCAAGTAGTTTCTTCTGTGATGGGTAGAAATTGAGGCTTGCCAGAAGTATAAATTGATAGAACAACCAGTAACAAAAAAGCAGTGAGCTGTTTCAAAGTTAAATAATTAACCAGCAAACATATGTACAATCAATACTGCAAGCAAGTTATGTTAATGCTGAGGTCTTAGCACTTTCAAGAGTGCATGCTTGAAAATTATAGTTAAATACATGTGCAAAATAGTTTTATGACTCATTTGTTTGAGCAATTACTGCATTTTTGTACAGTAGAGCTAAATAAAAGGCGGAAAAGATAATTTTAAAAGAGCTTGATATTAATTTTCTTCAGTAAATGATGCTGAAATGTAACAGCTGCATTGTATTTTACTCTCATTCTTTGTGCAGATTTCCTTTTATCACAACTGAATCATTCTTATCTTCCTCTTTCTATTTGAGCTCATATTTACAGATTTTATCATCCACTTTAGTTTTCTGTGAAACTAAGAAGCCTGAAGTCTGTTCTATGAAAATGGAATAGTTTTAACTACTGGAATTTGCATGCTAGTATTTTTGGTTTTCTGGATTTGTTTGTTTTGCAAGTGGAATTTCTCAGAATTCAGTAATAAGCCCAGGATCACTCAATGGTACTATTCATCACCTTCATTAATGATCAAAAATAAGAATATGCTAATGAATTTTTTGGTGGCAGAAGGCTAAAGAAGGAAGACASGTAGTCTGTGGGGACATGAGGACTAGGAACGGGGTAGAAATTACAGTAAAACCCATTGCACTGGAGGGCAGTTCCATTACAGGCCTTGTCCCAGGGTTTGCATTTCCACCTTCTCATCAGCTTCTAGATGGTGTAAAAGTCCTTTCCCTTCTGAGCTTGCACATGAATGAGAACATGCACCACCTCCACTATTTTGTGATTCCTCTTTCTAATGGCMGTCACTTAAATTCTACCTCTGCCATCCAGGATATCCTTTGTGTGTCTCTGGGACAGAACTGTGACTCCTGAACCAAGATGTTTGGCTCATGGTAAAATCTGTCTGGGTTTTTCTCCTTCAACAGCCCCCAAGTTTCTTGGGAARTTCTATATTCAGGGAAAGAAAAAAACAGGCACTGGATTTACTTACTTATCCAACATTTCCTGKGGGTCTGAGGTGACAAAAGTGGATYATACRGACTGTTTTCTCAAGAAASAGYCCTCCTTGRAGGCTAGGTCAGTTGGTTTAYTTGGTTTCTGGGTCCTATTCCAGTGTCCAATAATCTGAGGCAATGCAAAGCCTTGATTAGCTATTAATGGAATGTGCTATGAATGATTTGGGTTGGAAGGGAACTTAAAGATTGTCCAGCTCCAATCTCCCTGCCAGGGTGGGTAGAATGGGACAGGGACACTCTTTAGTAGACTGGGTTGCTCTGAGCTCTATCCATCTTGGTGTGCTGCCGGGAYGGGGCATCCACTTCTCTGGGCAACCTGTTCCACTGYCTCACCATCSTCACAGCAAAGAACTKCYTTCTAAAATCTAATCTAAACCTACYGTGTTTCAGTTTGAAGCCATTSMYSCMYMWYMTSYYRYYACWWSMWSYWSTMRWAARWMSTYCTYCATCTTTCTTGKGGKCTCCCTTCAGGACAAAGACCACAATTAGGCCACCCCAGCCTTCTCTTTTCCAGSCYGAATAAACCCAGTTCTCTCAGCCTTTTCTTGTACAAGAAGTGCTCCAATCCCTCTCACCATCTTGGTGGCCCTTTTCTGGACTCAMTCCAACAGGTCCATGTCTTTCCTGTGCTGAGGACCCGACAGCTGGATGCAGTATTCCAAGTGGGAAAAATGACAGCCACCCGTTAAGAGAAGATTTGGCCAATCCTTGTTGCTGTCCTCAGGCAGCAAACATAGCTCTGGCAATGGACATGCTGCTCTTGCTTACCAGCAGTGAAAAACAAAAAAAACTCCCTCCTGTGTTCCCTTATTTTCCTTCAGAATTACATCTACTCATTTTGTCTCCTAGCCTTTAYTGTTAGCAAGCAGATATAGAGGTTAGCAGAGTTTTCAATAATCTGGAACTTGGCACATACCTAATCTTCTCCATCCAAGAGAAAGATTGAATCCCCTTAAAGAACTAATTTGATTCTCCAGCTATGAAGAAGACTCTCTTAGAAATTATTAGCAGTTTATGGCATTAGAATAGAGTGAAAGCATGATTTTTCTAATATAGTAAAGCAAAGATTGTGATATTTTGTACTGGAAAAAATATCCTTGAAAAACTGAGAAAATACTTGAAAAAAAGAAGAACTTGAAAGTAAGAAAAACCTCCCAGAGTAATAGCACTGAGGTTTTGGAGTAGTCTTCTTGTGTGGCCAGTGGAGGCAAATAACGTGATWTATTTGGAGATGAATCTTGACAGTGTTATTAATTGGATTATATTCAGGTTTACACGTGATGGCAGGAGCTTGGACTTTGTGACTTTTGCTGTTCTTTTCCAGTTCTTGCCCTATATTCACCTATTCCTAAAGTTGTAGAACAGTTTGGCCTAATTTCAACAGTCTGAGAATTCATAAAGAACTTCAGACTGCAGAGGAACTCCAAGGTGAACTCCTGATGATGGTCTTGAAGACAACAGTAGCATTAGATAATACTCTTACAGAAAAAAAAACCCAGCTTCTCCTCCTCACTCTGTGTGGGCTGATTGAGATCCCCTTATTCTCAGAATGAGATCACTCATCAATTCTAGATTTCAGTCTATTTATTTTTTCATATGATGGCATTGTCTTTTAGCTTAAAAAGAACTTCTTTCTCCTTGATTCTTTTAATCCCTTGATATACTTACAGATCAGTATAGATCCCTTTGTAATCTTCATCCCCAAGTCTCTATTATTCTCTGGAAAAAGACTTTCCATTATCCGTTTCACATTAGTAGGCCCTCTGGATGTGACTGCAATCTCATTACTGACACTGATAAAGCAACACTRACACTCATTTTATTTGAATTTTTCTATCAGGTCTTGAAAAATTCAAGTTGAAAAATTAGTTTACAGRGAGAATTGGCTTTCCTACCTCTATTCAAGCTGTTTATTTTTAGCTGAATATTACTGAATATGGAAGCAGTCCAGTTTACATCCTGGTTTGATTTCCTGTTTACATGAGCCAGTCTGGTGTCACCATCGTATTTCTGGACCACTCTGGAAGCTTGTGTGCAGCCTTCCTTCCACCTCCAAGGAGAGCTGCCCTACACAATGGAACTATTGTTGTGCTCTCTGATAATGAAATATGAATATTGTTGGACACAGTATATGTTGGGCTTTTGTCACTTTGCTAAAGTGCACAGTTRTAACAGCAAACCTTTCACTGAAGTGTGGGGGGAAAACTCGAGTTAGAGAATAAAATCAGAACTGTAATCATATTTTTTTGAAGTTAATATAAAAACAAATCTGGTCATATATAGGGTGGCTCCCTATAGTATAATTATTGTGATCTTGAGGGGGAGGGGTGTCTTTCGTTTTACTTTTTTTTTGTCTTCCCATCTGGTTTTGCTTCCCAAACTATAAAGCTTGTTATTTCCCTTAAGAGACTATTAAAAATATTTTTTAAAAATCTACAAAATAATTGAGAATCTGAACTGGCCATTATGACTACTAATGGTCGTAACAGTGGGCATTACACAGAAGGGACTCTAAGAGAGTTCCATTTCACCAGTCTATCTAATGCATTAGCAGTCTCTGTCCTTGTTATTATTATTTTAATAGGATTTTTCAGAATAAAATTGAATAGTATGTGCATCCAGAGAATGCTCATGCCAGGTAAAAGAGCAGYGTTTAATCATTTTGGCTCAGATTGTGTCTAGCAATTTTTAGTTTTATTTTCAGCAAAGATGCATTTTAGAGAAGTGAGAATTTTTTAGTGTGCATTGATTCACGTAAAACTAGAGACAAACAAGTTTGAAGTTTGTTTAACAATGATACAAATGTTACTATGCTAATAGGTAAGAACCCTGAAATAGAACTTTTGTTCTCAAGGCTGATTCACAATAACTAAAGACAAATGAAGC